>NW_024384657.1:0-35000 GCF_016835505.1 Polypterus senegalus
TCTAAACACAAAGGTGTAAATCAGAGTTGAGGCTGCAGCTTTTCAGAGTGTCCATCAAACAAATCAACACCTAAATGGACTTTCATCTTAGGCTTGTAACCGAGAACTGAACCTGCCTGTTTGTGAGGGAAAAAATAACGAGCCTATAAGCAGGCCCTGGATCTGCAACTAGAAGGGGCTTTAATTCAATCACCAGGGGCTACACCCTCCTTTAAAGGTAGCTGCATTCACCTCTTCTTTCCTTTTGGTTTATGAAGACTGAGGATATGTTCTCTCTGGGGAGCCAAGAAGCAGACAATGCTTTCTCTGTGTGGGCTGAAAGCTGACAATTTGCACCCTTTTCGGGTGAGAAGACAAACACACTGTCCAGAGCAAACAGTTCACAAACTTTCTTTGACCTGGAAGCTCCTCTCCATAGAGCCTTGGACATGGACGCCCTGAACTGACTCTAAGAGCAACTCTTCCCAACCTCTGTTCTAATCCCTGAGCAGTCTGGCAAGACTTAAAAAGAGCCATTATTACAAGAAGGGAGTTTCAGTACCTACCCTCTTGTGCCAGAGAGGTGCAGAGGGAATAGTAAAGTGCCTAACAGTGAGTTGAGAAAGACAGAATCACAACGCACCATGAACAAAGGAACAGATAGCAAAGACGAAGAGTGAACTCTCAAGAGAGAAAAGTCCTCAACTTGAACCTGAAATAACAACAGCAACAACTCAACATGACATCAGAAATCATCTTTAAGGCCCTGGTATGATAAAACGGTTTATCTGAGCCAAGATAATTTCGAACTCTAAACAGCAAGTAAAGAAGCAATCTCTTCTGTGATATGCCTGTAAGTCTCATCTGTCTGCGTCTTTTCTTCACTGTCAACAAATAATCAGTTCCAAATATAAATAATGCTTCTGTTTATCAACACATTGTATTATTCTGTTGCTTAAATTAAGAGTACATGAGTTGCCTTGATGTACTGTGAGTCTAATGGCCAGAGACCCCCTTCTCATACAGAGGAGCAAGGTAAACAAAGAGAGAGAGCCTTGCAAAGTTACTTTCCTTTGTGTAAACAGAAATTGGACATTTTACAAACAAATTTCTGAGAACTGGCAAGTCATTCCAATCTACTAATCTGATCCACCTAGTTTCTTTAATACATCATAAACTCGAGTTTTGAAGGTCCCTAAAGTCCTTTTTTCCACACTACCTGGTAATTTATTCCACGTGTCTGTGTTTCTCTGCGTGAAGAAAAACTCTTTGATGTTAATGTAAAATTTTCCCTTAACTTTCCAACTGTGTCCTCCTGTTCTTGTTGAACTCTTTTTAAATTATCAGCTAAGTAGAGCTCAACTGCTTTAATTACCTTCATGATTTTAAATACTTCAGTCATTCCTCCTCTTAATCTCCATTTGCTTAAACTAAAAAATTTGAACTCTTCTAAACTTTTCTGATAACTGTGGTATAGCAGGTCGACAGCTCACGTCAAAAAGGCCACTTTTTAAAATAAATAATCGCTGCACTCGTGGCTTAGAGAGGGGGCGTGGCATGTGTGGCCAGAGCGGTTCCCGCGCTATTAGTGACGCAAATGGTCCTCACTTAAGACCACAGGTGAGGAGTCGTCTGCATCCGTAATTGATACCAGGAGCTGCCAATTGCCACATCTGATCCATTTCTCTGTGATAAACAGAAGAGTGAGGTGGCTAGAAAGGGAAGAAAAAAAAAAAAAAAAAAAAAAAATGGACGGAGGTTGAGAAGGAGAAAAGGCAGGAAGTAGGGAGGAGAAAGCTGGTGCATGAACGAGCGAAGGTGCTCGTAGAGAACACCTGCAGCTGAGCAGTGAGCCTGGGTGTTTGGCCGGAACCCCGGAAGCAGGCGGTAGTGGTCGCTCCTGCTGAGCATTATTAAGGAGCGAGAGTGACCAGAAGGAGGATGGCTCGCCTCATAAGGCCGGGAAAGCAGTGGGAGTTGGGACTTGGGATGTGAAAGTCCCAGCGTGTGCGCCCTGGTTGCTGGGAAGCCCAAGTCATGGTCAGGTGAAGCCCACTGGAGCCAGGGATCAGTGAGGTGAACAGACCAACAGGAGAAGGAAGAAAGAAGGTTAGCTGCAAGTAGGGTGGCTCCACTGGTGCATAGCCTGGACAGGAGAAGCAGGGGAGTCACCAGTAGAAAGACATTGTTTTAACCTTGTTTTTAAGAATGTATTTATTGTTTTTAACCTCCACAATTCACAGCAATTATTGGATTACTTATTTGAAGATTTTTGAGAAATGCTGCAGTTACTTATTTGAACACGGTCTTGATTTTGATTGTTGTTTTAATAAAAGAGTTTTGCACTTTTTGCACCATCCCCTTGTTACATTGTTGTGCGTCATTGTCCAGCTCATTGGTGACATTACCGACGGTGTCGGGTTCAAGAGCTCCCATAAGGCAGATGGGAGCATGGAGCGGAACCCGCATCGGCACAATAACTCATACCTTGACATCCCTAGAATTAGCCTAGTCACTCTTCACTGGACTTGTCTACCTCTGCTAGGTCTGTTTTGTAGCCTGGAGACTAAAACTGCACACAGTACTCCAGATGAGGCCTGTGGTGTTTTATAAAATCTCTGCATAACCTCCTGTGACTTGTACTCCACACATCAGGGGGCCAAATAACCTGACATTCTCTTAGCCTTCTTAATGACTTCTGAACTCTCTAGGAGTTGGTAATGATAACTTCTCTACACCTCATAAATCCTTCTCATAAGACTTTGTATTGTGTATGCAAACCATACATTTTTAGTTACTACATTTAATACTTTGAATTTACTTAAATTAAATTTCAATTTCAACAAATCTGCCCAACCCTGTATACTGTCCAAATCCCTCTATTGTAATGACTCAACAGATTCTCGATTATTTGCCAAATCCACCTACCTTGGCATCATCTGAAAACTTAACCACCTTGTTTTATTCCTATCCAAATCATTTATATCATTATGCTAATCAATACCCAGAGGCTGTTGCCTTGCACTCAGCCACGTCTTAAGTTATCTCACGGGAAATTGTAGGAGTCTTTGCATGTGTTGGAATCCCTAAAGAAGTCCTTACAGACCAAGAGACACCTTTCACGTCAGAAAACATTTAGGGAAATGACCAAGTTACTTAAAATAAAGCATTTAAAGTCTGCGGTATATCATCCACAAATCAATGGTCTAGTAGAGAGATTTAATCAGACTCTCAAACAAATGCTCCGCAAGGTGGTCAGCAGGGACACGGTTCTCTCCTTTTAAATTGTTATAAGGATGACAACCTCAGGGAATATTGAATATTTTAAAAGAAGGATGGGAAGATGAAGCTCTTGCCTCTATCAATATTAGAATATACTGTGCAGTTACGCAATATATTTGAGAAAATTCAACAGATATTAAAAAGCCACTGTCACAAAGATGAGTCACAGACATCATAAAGGTTTGGGGCAGCCACCCGCATATTGCTTCCCGGCTGCAAAATTGAGGTAAATTGAAAAGAGATGTTCAGAGGTTTGAGTCCAAAATAGTTTAAAGCTGCCATATTACCTCCATAATATCTAAAGACCGGTAAGTGAAATGATGTCATCATACCCAGAAGTGACATTGTTGGGACGGAAAGTGATGTCATTATTGGTGCCAGAACCCTGCAGCATTTTCCATGCAGAGAGATTGAAAGAGACAGTCAGCGCACCCTGCCACCCCCTGGTCTGGTGTGGTATTGCTATCATTTAGACCATTCAGCTGTCTCCCAATCACACATGTGTGACAATATATTTATATCGCAGTGGCCCTAACATTGGCCCTTGTAAGACACTACTCTTACAACCACCCAGTTCTAATAGGGTTCCTTGCATCATAACCCTCTGCTTCCTGTGTTTAGCCAATTCTGCACCCATCTGTACACCACACCTTGAACTTTCACTTCTTTTCGTTTAGTGGCACCTTATCAGATACTTTCTGAAAGTCCAGATAAATAATATCATATGTTCCGCTTAGATCATATCTGATTGGTTTCTAATAGATTTCCAGCATGATAGTAAAATGCAACCTCCCTCATCTGAATCCATGCTGTTAAGTAAAACTCCTGTTCTTGCCACATGTCACTCAATCTTTTCCTTAATAAGTCATTTCATTTATTTTCCTGTGATGCAAGTTAAGCTTACTGACCTGTTGATACTTCAGTTTTCCCAATCACCCTTTCTATATAATGGGATTACATTTTCCAGTTCATAAAAATTGTCCCAGGGTGCAGTAACTACTAAAAATACCCATCAAAGGATTTTATATATATACACTAATTGAGGATAAATAGCATCTGGTCTTGGAGATTTGTTTGATTTCAACCAATTTAATCTCAGCAGCACTTCTCTCTCTACAATTTCCAAATCTGTCAGTACCTCCTTAGTAGGCACTGTTACAACTGAGAGGTTATCCATTTTTTCAGACATGAAATCTTCAAAAAATGGAAAGTTTACAGCATTTTATATTTCACATCTGTGTATTGTAATTCCCCTTTATTGTTCATGCGGCACTTCACTTCCTCCTTGATTGTTCTTTTACTCCTAAAATACTGAAAGAATGTCTTTGGCTATAATATTTCTCTTTAACTGTCTTTTAGAGATCTCATAACGTTTCTAATGGTTGCTCTCACATGCACTACAGTTAGCACTGGGGTTATTCATCTTAAACGACTTATTCAGATGTTCTTTTTTCCGTTACAGCTTCTTTTCTACTTCCTTATTTTCCAACTGCAAAGATTTTCTGAATTACTTTGAATCCATCCTGCATCACATGTACAATGTTGAACTTCTTTCTGCTAACAAATCACAGTTACTTTTGCCTGTTTATTGCTATGACACTGACTTGTCGGCTACTTCAAAAGCTTTCTTCACCCTCTGCCCCAAAAACCCAAAGGTTGGAGTAAGACTGGCGTAACACCTGCTGTTGTGTGAATCACAAAACAAAAACAAAAAAAACTTTTAAATAGAAAAAAAACCCCTTGTAAATAGAAAAAAAAAGTTAAAAATTATTAAACTGCTTAACTTCTCCTTAATATCTACCAAAAAAAAAAGTGTTTAGGAGCAAAAGTCATATTTAATGCACTCTCACACAGAAGGAGCACATAACACACAGCCTTTTTCACTTTATGATTTAAGAATGATGTCAGCAAGTCAGTCTAAGTTGTTTCTCCAATCCACAGCTTCAATGTGTAATACAAAGGTTTGACGTTTCATCCAGATACTTCTTTAAGGATGTCACAAGAACCTTAGAAGAACTGAAGAGATGTGTAAAGCTGGCAAATGTGATAAAAGAATTTTGGAAGACCTGGGTGTATGTCAATGCATAGAAAGTCATACTGTCTACAAAAATGGAGGAATCTCACTAATGGAATGGGCA
This sequence comes from Polypterus senegalus, assembly GCF_016835505.1. NCBI lineage: Eukaryota > Metazoa > Chordata > Cladistia > Polypteriformes > Polypteridae > Polypterus > Polypterus senegalus. Next base: position 5,400 of record NW_024384657.1, read on the forward strand.
ACCCACAAAGATCACAGCATGAAAGCAGAGGTGAATAGGAACCCACACAGGCAGAGCAAAGGGCCTGCAGAAGTCTCCGAGACTTAAGAAAGTCTCTGTCCATGTGTTCTTATTAAGAAAATCATAAGAATGTAATTTATAGAAGGGCAATGATGTTCCAGAACAGACAATGATCTGTGAATGAATGAGACAAAAGTTGAAGTCTTTGGTCAAAACATGCAACACCAAGTTTGGAGGTAATACAAAAGCACACATTGATTCTAAATCATCAAGGAGAATGGGGCAACATGGTTTGGCCTGCTTGTTTCTTCATGGCCTGAAATACTTGACATGATCAACGGTCACTGAATTGAAAATATTATCAAGAAATCTGACAGAAAAATATCAGGATAATAGAAGCCTAACAAAAGTTGAGTGATGTTACAGGACAATGAGCCCAAACACAGGAAGAATTCAAAAACGGAAAAGGTTAAACATACGGTAACTGGTGTTCTGGAATGGCCAATAAGAGACATGAGATGCTGTGACCTGACCTAAAGAGAACCGATCAGAAAAGGGCTCTCAGGGAATGAAGGAATTGAAAATGTTTGGAATGAAGGAATGGGTTAAAATTCATTGCTAATAAGTATCTACAAAAAGTTTTGTTTAGTTCATTACTGTTAAAGAAGGGTCAACCAGTCTGTAAAGATAGGAGGGGCAGGGAGTGCACTGTGAATGTTTAAACGATGTGTTCTGGACTGACAAGAAGCCGTCCGATTGTTTGTGTTATTACAGTAGTTTAGGACAACTGAGGCTGTCTGTAATCTGAGCTTAGTTGAAGATCGGACTACATTGTTAAGAGGAATTAATATGGATACCTTGGAAATTCCAGAGAGATCAATACCTTTGTCTTGCTCTTGGACATTTGTATAGCACTCTTTATCCAGGATAGGCTGAGGACTTTTGCATAAAGTCACTATAATGGAAGAATAGCAATTTGCTAAACCTTACATTACAATTGATGAAATCTCACACTAAATTCAAACACACAACTAAATAAAGTATTTTCACTCCATTTCTAAGTTTCTCATAAAAATCACAACACCCAAAATTTCAAGCTCATAAACCCCAAACCTAAATCTTACACATTTTTATTTTACACTTACTTTTTCCAGACTTCTTTGAAGGTGGTTGCTTATTTTTCTGAGATCTAACAGATGTAGTTTCCTCAGCCCTCTTTGGTTCAGACTCTAATGATTCAGACTTCACATTGATAGAAGGCTCTGGAGATGAACAGTGTCTGCTATGAGAAGAGTCTAACCTGGTCACCACTCCATCTTGACACCTATCATGAAAGGTGTCTTCTTTTACACTGTCCAGATTTGTATGGTTATGTATCTCAATACTGCCAAACTTCTCTTCAGGTTCTTCTTTAATACCCACTGGCTGCAGTTCACTGTCCTCCTCCTTGATACTCAGACTTTCCTGTTTAAGGTAGATGGACTCCCACTCACAGTCCTCCTCCTTAATATTCACAGTTTTCTCCATGATATTTGTGTCCACGTCACAGGTCTCCTGTTTCACATCCATTGAGATGTTCCAGTAAACAGCAGCTTTTTCTTTTTCTCTGTGAAAAGAACAGAAATCAACTTCATTAAAACGTCATCACTTATGTCTAAAGACACTTGAATATCATTTTAGAACAGGCTCTATGTTATGGTTTATGTAAAGTTAGACAGTTTGTAACATGCTGACAGTAACTCATTGCTCTTTGTTTCAGATTATCAGAATCTAGGGAGTGGAGTGAAGGTCAAACAGACTCTGAAACAAGAAGACCATCTTACAGAGTTGTGGGTCAGCAGTATTCACTACTTGAATTAAACAAAAAATGCTGCTGCGGTCCCAGAATTGTCTTATCGGTTTATGTTACCGCTGGGCATTATGACCAAAATTCTATATCACGGTATTTTTCAAGTTTTTTTTTTTCCCCATGCATAAGTTAACCACATTTTCCACTGCGATTAGTGCAGTAGACTGGCCAACAATAATCTATTCCACAGGCATGAGTATTGTACAAAAAAACATTTTAATGTGCACAAAAGTATTAATACTGGTTTGCATGGCCCCATAAAGTGATACTTTTCAAGGAGGGGGCACTAATGAGGCACTAATGAAGAGAAGGAATCACACTGCATGAAAGTTGCCGTCAAAATATAGAACCTTTTTATTGAACAAATTTTGCAAACAACTTAAACTGTAATTTTGACAACATATGGTCAACCATCCAAAGAGGCATTTAGACTTAGTAAAATATCCAGAGGTGCTTGTCAAACGTTGTATTGCACTGAGCATGTCTTAGAAAAGGAATAAAGAGTAAATATGTTTTGTAAACCAACTACACTTTTTGTTAATGTTAACAATCTCTATCCACTGACACGTTAAAGTGACTTTTTAAACAACTTTATCATCATTAAACTGCATATTTAAACTAATAAATAATAACAATAAAATAAATAATAGTGCAACCTTTAGTAATAATACTCTTACTTCATAACTTCAAAATGCGATTGCACGACCGCGGGGAGCTGATGAGATGATTGGGGCGAGATGCACCCGATCGTTCTCAATTGCTTCATCAGCTTACTGCAGCTTGTCAATAAGGCGCTGCGCCCATTGAGACATTTATTTAAGGACCGGCAGGACACGGGGAAGCAAAAAAGAAAAGAGAGAACACAAGGAGGTTAAAGAAGGGAAAAGGTAGTCATGGGAGATGATACAGACACCAGGAAGGAGAAGGCAGCACGAGCTGCAAAATTCACAATCGGTATGCCAGTTTGAAAAGATAAGTTTGAGGGCAGTTTTAAAATGTGTTATTCAATAGAGCTGACAAATATGAGAGGAAGAGAATTCCCGAGTTGAGGAGCACTATGAGAGACAGAGACTGATGTGTGGTACAGAAAGTCGAGCTGCAGATGAGGATCTGAGTGAGCGAGAGGAGTGTCAGTCTGTAGGAGATCAGTGAGGTTGTGGAAACCTTTAAATGTTCAGAGCAGTATTTAGTATTGTATTCAGTAGTGAACGCGGAGCCAGTGAAGTTGAGAGAGAATAGGTGTAATATGTTCAGTAGATTTAGAACAGCAGGTTATTATCCTGGCAGAAGAATTTTGAATAAGTTGTAACTGATGGATACGTTTTTGTGGGATGCCAGATAGAATAGCATTACAGTAATCTATACGTGAGGTGACTCGGGCATTAACTAATACTTTAGTACTGTGTTACGCAAGAACAGGACGAAGTCTACAAATGTTTTGGAGATGGAAGAAGGCAGTATGAGAAATGTTACTTGTATGGGAGGAATTATTTAATAATAATCATTATTATTTAATAATTGCCATTAATAGTGTAAAAATGGATATAAATAATTGCATTTAAACGATTCACCAAAAACCGTTGTGCGTAAATGATACTGATGAAGGTTTGTACAATTAGGTGCACAGGTTTGTGTTAAGAAACAGAAAAGTCTGGAGGGAGGAGATGAAAGAGGAACTTACCTTTGCTGAAATGCGCAGCAGCAACAGGAGAAGACAAGCAAGTGAAATAAGGGGTTTGCTAGCTTAGGCTGACAGGTGTAACTGATGGTCCGTAACTTCTATTTTTGTCAGTAGGTTTGACAAACCTTTTCAATTCATTAAAGGCCACCAGTCCCATCTTTACCCAATGAATCAATCATAACTATTGAATGTGCTATCAAATTTAATAAAACCACCTTGTTGTCACTAAAAGTTATAAAGTGTATTGTTCTGTTAAACTGTGACCATCCCTTCTCCATTAATAAATATCTGATTGACCCGACTTAAGCTACTTAACTGCACCGCCATAACAGGGATGGATGTGTGTCGTGTTAAAAGGAAAAAATGATTTAACTCTATAAGAAAGGACAGAGCAGGCTCTTTTCAATTAGAAGGCTGCTTTCCTTCAATGTGGGAAGTGACATAATTCACATCTTCTATCACTTTCTGATGACCAGTGTGATTTTCTACATTGCGTTGTGCTGAGCTGTGTACATCACGTCAAGAGAGGCTGACTGAATGAACAGGCTAATTAAAAGGGCAAGATCAGTCATGGGACGCACCCTGGACCCCATAGAGTTCATTGCTGAGGAGAGGATTAAAACAAAACTGAGTGCCATTATGAACAATGCTGCACATCCTCTCTCTGAAACAGTAAAATGGAGTTCTTTCAAATCATTCCACATAAGTGTGTCAAGAAACACTACGGGGTCTCCTTTATACCAACAGCAAATGTATGCTAATGTCTCACGCCGACAGTGACAGCCAATTCAGAACTCTTCTTTCTTTTTATTTTTCTTGCTTCATAGTCATTCTTGTTTGTGTTCAGACCAAAGTGTGTGTGTATGTTTATTTACTTATTTATCTATCTTTTTTTCTTTTTAAAGAATTTCTGTAACTTCTACCTTGTGACAAGTAAAGTTCCACTAAGTCTATTCTATCTATTGCTGGACACTGGATTTGCTTAATTTGTTTGTTTAAATTGGTGCACAGGTTTTTAATTTTTTGGGTACAACCTCAGAAGAGTGACTTTGGTACAACACATATGTCACTTGAGCCAGTTAGTGAGGGAGGTCGTGGTGGTCAGCTTAATAATTAGGGAGTTTGGTCGCAGGTGGACACACAGGTGACAACGCAGAGTGGAGGTGAGACTTGTGCTGGTATTTCTTAAGAGGAGCAGCATTTAGTTTGTGAGGTGATTACTGTGCTGTAAGAAAGACACCCACCGTGTGGGGTGAATGAGGGGGCAGAAGAGGTAAACATTTGAGCTGCTGGTGGTTTGTAAATTGATTTTATGATCTTGGGTTTACTTTGTTTTGGGAGGTAGATTTTGCTAATTGAGATCTAAAACTGGTGCTGTGATTGTCTCAGTGAACACGGAAGAGGTAAATCTTAGCCCTACTGAATAATTAATCCACAAATCGATTATCGAATAGCGATATGCTATTTTATGTTATGTTTAACAGTGACAGTTGTTGGCCTCTGTTTCCTCAGATTGTGATTATTTATTGAATTAATGTATTTACCAGCTTTCTGCTGGTCATTTGAAGGTGGCATTTGGAGTTGTACATCAGTCTTCACCACTTTCTCTTTAATCTTTGTCAAATGAGCTTGGAATGCAGGAATACACGGTAAATAATCAAAATGTAGAGTAGGAGGTGGTGACTGTGTGACTGGACAATGTGAAGTAGAAAACGGACTCAAAAACATGAACTGGACACACAAACACTGATGACTGAATAGAAAAGACACGCGGGCGGCCACAAGGGGATTGACTCGAGTAAAGTTCGGCACTGGGCTGGAGGTTGCGCTACTCACCCCTCACTTAAATCGTGTGCAGTAACTCTGAGGTGAGCAAATGAAAACTTACACATTTAATTACTTTTTATTTTAATTAGAAATATCAATCCAGAAGGGGAGCATGCTGGGAGAGAGAAGCGCTGGCTAGGAAGATCACAGATTCTCGGCAGCGTTTGAAGCAGATGGCAGCTCTTTAGCGAACATTCTAAACAATTAAGACACATTTACGCCAAATTTATTTACTGACAACGCAATTAATCCGGTAAGTATAACTCGCTCAACCTGGAGGTAAGTGAAGAAAATTTGGAAAGTTTACAAAATTATATTGATCAAGTTTTTGAGTCTGTTGTCATGGGGCCTAAGAAAGCAGCAGCTATCACGGAAACACCTGCTACCAAGAGAAGCCGTCCTCAAGATTCCCCCCGAGGCGACCTCATCTCCCCGCAAGGATATATTAGAATTATTAGATTCTATAGATAAAAGGCTTTTGGGATTTGAGGGACGACTCCACCTGCTCGAAATTCTACACCAGGAGTTCCAGAACCTCCGACAATCTCTGGAATTCAGCCAGGATCAGGTGGAGCGGCTTGCTGCTGAAAACGCGTCTCTGCGGGAGACTGTGTCTTCCCTGACAGAGGGATGGACACGGATCTCCCAAGACAACAAGACCCTGAAGGAGACGGTTTTGGATCTTCAGGCCCGCAGCATGAGAGACAATCTGGTGTTCGCAGGCCTGCCGGAGCAGACGGAAGGACAACCGGAGGATTGCGAACAAACAATCAAGTATTTTCTCCAGACCCACATGAAGATACCCGAAGAAACGGTAAAAAACATCACCTTTCACCGGGTACATCGCCTTGGAGCCAAGAGAGCAGACAGCAGAAGACCTCGTCCCATCGTGGCTAAATTTGAGCATTTTAAACAGAAGGATTTTGTTAAGAGCCACGGAAAGAGCTCAAAGGGAAAAATTTTAGCGTGAATGATCAATTTCCTAAAGAAATTTTGGATCGCCGCAGAGTTCTGTTCCCAATACGTAAAAATTCATCCAAGAAGGGAGCCGCTGTCATTTCTGTGGACAAGCTCTACGTCAACAACAGGCTGTACAAGGAGCGAGGAGTGACAGACTGGCTTTATTAGCCCAACATCAGGTCACAAGTTTATTTTTCTTATCGGGATTCACTGGGTATGAGCATGTCAGGATATAAAAAAAAGCTGCTATATCCGTGTTTAGATGAGGGGATCACCTGTTCTCTCGCCACCCCACACCTCTAACACCTTTTCTTTTTACTTTTTTTCTTTTCTTAACCTTTATCACTCTTTCCTTTCCTTCTTTTACCTGCTTCTGGAACTTTACATCCGCATGACACAATCACACAACTTTCCTACACTCGCCAGCACACACACACGCGCATACAAACACTAGATTATAATTATTACATTTTATCATACAACCACAAACACTTTTGGTTCTGTCTGATTATTATTATTATTATTATTATTATTATTATTATTATTATTATTATTTATTATTATCTATTATTATCAGCATTAGTATTATTATCAGCATTATTATTATCATCAGCATTATTATTATTATTATTTATTTTCAGCATTCATATTATTATTATCATCAGCATTAATAATATTATTATTGTTATTAGCATTATTATGCATATATTTTTATTTACTTATTTATTGCTTTATTTTTATTTATATATATATATATATATATTTTTTTTTTATTTTTTCTTCAGATTAAATTATACATTTATTTACTTAACTAACTCACCTGAAGGCACCATACATTAGCTAATCACACACACAACTATGGGTACACTAAGGTTTGTCAGTTGGAATGTTCATGGAACTGGCTCTAGAGAGAAGAGATTAAAGATTTTTGATCAGCTTAAAAGACTGCAGGCAGATGTTGTCTTATTACAAGAGACTCATAGGTCTGCCACAGTTGCAGATGAACTTAAAACATCTGAGTTTCCCACACTGTTCTCTGCCGCCTATAACTCTAGACAAAGAGGTGTAGCTATTTTAATACACAAAAATACAAATTTCAAAGTATTGGACACAGTCTCAGATCCAGATGGTAGATTTATAATACTAAAACTATCTATACAAAATCAAAGCTTATGTATTGTTAGCATATACTGTCCAAACATAGATGACCCGCATTCTTTCATAATTTTTCTCTGTACTCTCCGAACACTTGGACTGTCCACTTATACTTGCGGAGATTTTAATTTTGGATGGATCATTCTTCAGACAGGCTCAGTACAGCTGGGACTCAGCGCAGTTGGCATTCCACTAATATAGTCAAACAGTATATGAGTGATTATGGGCTTTGTGATGCATGGCGATCTTTTTATCCCAGCCGTAGAGAGTATACTTTTTTCTCACATGTTCATCACTCTCACTCACGTTTGGACTATTTTCTAGTCAGCAGCTCATTATTGGCTGACATTTCAGACACTGAGATACACCCTATAGTTGTCAGCGATCATGCTCCAGTTTCTTTAACTCTGTTAAATAAGAAAACAATCCCATCAGGTAAAACTGGAGGTTTAATACGTCACTGCTTAAAGATGAAGGTTTTGTGGAATATTATAAAAAAGAGTGGGCTTTATATTTAGAACACAATGACATTCCTGGAACATCAGCATCTGTTCTCTGGGAGGCAGGGAAAGCAGTGATGAGAGGTAAAATAATTTCCTTCTCATCACATAAGAAAAAAATAGAAAACAAACGTATTCAGGAATTAGAAGAAATCATTAAGTCTCTAGAGGCATCCCCAGAAGAAGAATTACAAAACAAATTGCGTAAAAGTAAACTAGAACTTAAAGGAATTATTGACAAAAACACAATTTTAGCACAAAGACTACGAATAGAAAACTTTGAACACGGTAATAAATCAGGCAAGTTTTAGCCAACCAGTTAAAAATAAACAAAGAGAAAACTGCCATATCTGCTGTTAAAGACTCAACTGGGAATATAGTATATGACCCTGAAAGAATAAACAACACTTTCAGAGATTTTTACAAAACCTTGTACTCACCACAGATTAACCCATCAGATAATGAGATCAATGAGTTTCTAGACAGGATAATACTTCCTAAATTATCAGATAGCCAAGCTACAGTCCTGGACTCGCCATTAACATCAGATGAGCTTCAGGAAGCTCTTAACTCCATGCCTAATAGGAAGGCTCCAGGTCCAGATGGGTTTCCAGCAGAGTTCTACAAAGAATTCTGGATCATTCTGGCGCCAACATTCTTCAGAATGATGTGTGAAATACAAGAAAATGGTAGACTACAGCCAAACATGAATTCAGCCAACATTAGTCTCCTGTTAAAACCAGGCAAAGATCCTATATTTCCTACCAGCTATCGCCCAATTTCTCTTATTAATGTTGACCTGAAAATAATTTGTAAAGCCCTTGCAAAAAGATTAGAGAAGGTAACCCCTTTCATAATACATCCAGACCAAACTGGTTTCATTAAGGGGAGACATTCATCCACAAATTCACGTAGATTACTCAACTTAATAGACTTTTCTTATAGCAGAAACATGGAAACCAGTATATTATCTCTCGATGCAGAAAAGGCTTTTGATAGAGTTAACTGGAAGTTCTTATTTGCAACTTTACATAAATTTGGTTTTGGAAACTTCTTCATAAACTGGTTAAAAATTTTATACAGTTCACCAACAGCATGCGTCAGGACAAATGACCAAACATCAGATAGCTTCTGTCTTCAGAGGGGGACCAGGCAGGGATGCCCTCTCTCCCCCTCGCTATTTGCTATCTTTATTGAACCACTAGCAGCAGCAATCAGGCAAACTACAGTTATTAAAGGCATAAAGTGTAAGAACATAGAACATAAAATCAGTCTTTATGCAGATGACGTGTTACTTTATCTTCAGAATTCTCAATCCTCTCTCTCCCAGGCAATTGAACTAATAAACTCCTTTTCAAGAGTTTCAGATTATTCAATAAACTGGTTAAAATCCACAGTTCTTCCAATTAATTTCTCTTTTGTCAATTCCCTTAATACACAATTGGAATCAGGGAATATTACATACCTGGGCATTCATGTGTCTCCCAGGCTGGCAGATCTAACTAAACTAAACTACATCCCACTATTAAAGAAAGTGGAAGATGATCTTGCTAGATGGAAATCCTTACCGATATCACTTATGGGGAGGGTTGCCACAATTAAAATGATGGTTTTACCAAGAATCAATTACTTATTTTCTATGATCCCAAACAAGCCATCATCTGATTGGTTTAGATCCCTGGACTCCTCCATCACTAAATTCCTTTGGAAGGATAAACCTCCACGAATTAGCTTAAAAACACTACAGAAGACCAAAGATAGAGGAGGGTTGGATCTACCCAACTTCTATCATTATTTCTTAACCAACAGGCTCCAATATATACCAAGATGGTTGCAACATAACCCGCTGGATGAGTCCTGGTTAGATGTAGAACAGACACTTTGCAATACTATAGAGCTTTCGGACCTACCGTTTATTAGCTCAAAAATAAGAAAGCATGAAAGCTTTAAAAGTATTAATATCAGTACCTCACTGACAGCATGGTGGGAATATCTAAAAATGACGGAGTCTTCACTAATTCCATGCAGACGCACACCCATCTGGAATAATCCTGACATATTGCAAAACAATAAAATGATGAACCTCCCATACTGGAAAAGTAAAGGAATTCTATACATGGAACACATAGTTGAAGGATTGGATTTCATTCCATTTAACAGAATAGTCTCCCAATTTGGGATAGACAAGAATAGATTTTAGAATATCTCCAAATTAAATCAGTAGTTAAAGAAAAATTTAAGCTTAAAGTAGAATTACAAACACCATCAAGGGTATTAGACTTCTGTAATCTCAAACACCCCAAATTACTGTCTAAAGTATATAAAACATTGACCAAAATAGATGATACAATAGCAATTCCTATAGGCAAATGGGAGGAGGATCTATTAGTTAGCTTTGATCAGACTTTCTGGTCCCAAACCTGTTTAAAAACTTTTAAAACGATCAGAAACCCCAATTTACAACTAATTCAATACAAAATTCTACACAGAGTACACTATACAGGTCATCGGATGTTCAGGATGGGATTTGTGCCATCTGACACCTGCACACACTGCACAGACAACATTCCTGACAGTTATATCCACGCACTGTGGTCATGTCCACCTGTTCAGGATTCTGGTATAGAGTATGTGAAGACCTGTCAAAGTGTCTGAAATGTGATATCCCAACTTCCCCCTCATTTTGCTTGCTGGGGAACCTAGAGGATGTCCCGATTGAAACAAATTTGGTTCACGTGGTTCTCACTGCCATATGCATCGCTAAGAAAACTATCCTCATAAACTGGAAAAACAAAGATAATCTTTGCATTAACCAGTATAGAAATCTTTTATTGGATCATATTACACTTGAGACAGCCTCTGCCTCCACTTCAAATCAATCTCTCTGGGCTCCTTTGATCGGTTCCATCACATAGCGATGATGGAGGGTCATTGATATGGTCCTGCGGGATGCTGTGGTTGATGTGGTGGAGAGTCTGAGCTTGGAGTATCTGGAGGATCCCTGGGGTGGGTTCACTAGGGGGTCTTGGGCTGGGGGCTGCTGCCCGACTCTGGTGGTGCTTGGGTTACCTCCGGGGTGGGCTTCTGGTGGTTGTGTGTAGGGCCTTAGGGGGTCTTGACGGTGGCTGCGGTCGCTGCCTAGTGGCGCAATGCCCCTGGGTTGGTCTGGGTGTGGGCCTGGTGGCTTAGGGTTTGGGGCGGCCGTCCCGGATGGGGATATGGGTGGGGCCTTGGGGATTGGGTCCTGGCATGTACGCTGCCGGGAAGAGGGGCGGAACGCGCGGCAGTTCCACCATGGGGAGGGGATGTCCGGGAGGGAGGATCCAGCTTTATCCTGGGTGTCTTATGTCTTACTTAATCTGAATGTTGAGTAAATGTGGGGATGGGAGTAAATATTCTGCTGGGGTGGTGTGGGTTGGTGGCCTCAGACTCCGTGGGGCTCTGTGATGCTGCTGCTTCGGGCCATGGCTAGATAGGCTGGGGCCTCCGTGCCCCGGGTGGATTTTGGGAACGGAGGTGCCTATTGGGGCCAGTAGGGGAGCTGGCTCCCTGGAGGGCTCAGGCCCCTCAGCCGTTCCTCCCCATCCTCAGACATTTCCCTCCTCCTGCTCCTTCACATCATCACACAAACATGCACATAGGGCCTTGGGGTGTGGGTAAGTCAGGGGGTGCGGGTATGGATCCCGTTTCCGCAGTCCTGTGGCAGCCTACACCCCAATTTTATTTGCACATTAAACACTTCCACAAAAAACATTCCACACAAATGCACACTTAGGGCCTTGGGAGTGGGCACACTCAACGGCATCCGGTGGGGAAATTTCAGCCTCACTCCGAGTGCGGTGTCCACTTCCAATTTTAAACTGCACCTAGTCACGGAGAGTTTTGGGGGGGAGGTGGGGCTGTGTGTTGGCATCAGCTGGTGTAGGCCACATGGTGCCGGCACTGCCTGCGCCCCCCCAACCACAAAATGCACCTTATCAGCACACACCAACACTACATTAGAGCAGGCGGAGGGAGACTAGAGGTCTTATCACACTCTGTTCTCAGTTAGCTGCCGGGCTGGAGGCTAGGAGTGGGAGCTGGCCGTCTGCCTGTGGTCTGGAGTGGTGGGTTGCTTTGCTCTACGTTGGATGGGGGTGCCTGCTCACTATTACCCCTGCGGAACGGGGCTAACTCTGACGTCCAGGAATGGCTGTACCTCAGGTACGGCAGCACCGGGACCAGAGTTAGGTAGGTGTGTGTGGGGAGTGTGAATGGGTGTCTGGCGTACATCCTTGTAAGTCTTGGGTTGTATGTGTATGTGAGAGCATGAGGGAGGGAGTGTATGACTGTGTTTGTGTGTGACTGTATATGTCAGGTGGGGTTTTGGACTCCTCCCTCTCCTGGGACATCTGGCAATACTACAACATCTTTGCCTACCCTCCCCCTGCCTTAAGCATCTGTCTGGTCGCTCCCGGTGGCTGCCTGGTGGGATCTGGTTCCCTGGGCTCTGTTGGATCCTCGGCGGGGGGTCGCCCTCGGGTCCCGGGCTGCTGGGTTCCGGGCCCGGCCGACTCGGGGGAGAGCGGCTGGGGCGGCCTGAGGGCTTGCCGTTGATATCTCCCGGGACTCTGCCGGCTGCTGGTTGTGACCCCCGGGGTGATCCTCTGCGCCTCTCGGGTGGGGGTTGGGGCTTCTCTGGTGACGGCCTCCCTGGGGTCTCCGCGCTCTGGGGTGACCTCTGGATCTCTGGGCTTGGAACTCCCTCCATCTTCCGACGTTTTGGGGGCAGGTCTGTGGCCCTTCACACTCACTATTGGATGCTCCTATAGAGAAACCTTACACATACAAGCGTGCGTACACACACAGGTGCTCACATGGTGATTTCATAAGTATGACTTGGACATCTTCAGCACATGATCTAAGGTTGTGGTGGCCTTAAATGCCTCAGTAATAATTACTGTATGATTGTCAGCAAACATTTTTACTTTTATATATCTTCATGTAGCTGATGCAGCAATGTTTTTGTCTTGTGGTTTTTTTTGTTCCCCTCCCCCCTCTTTCTGCAGGTCTAGAAGCGGATTCTGGTTCATTTATTGTTTATTCTATACGAAACCCCCCCTCCCCCTTTACCTCCATCTCTTCCTTCTCTCTCTTCTTTTCTTTCACTTTTGTCTCCGTGTCCGGTTCGAATCTTAAAAACATCTAAAAATATTTTTTAATAAAGTTTTGGTATCAGGCGTGACGTCAGCAGAAGCTGTAACGCTCCACCTGAGAGAAAAACTGTAAGGCTAGTCGCCAGCATTCAGACATCAATTCTGATTGCTTCACAGCCGAACAGGACACGGTAAAAAAAAAAAAAAAGAAAACTTACACATCCAATAAACGGTATCCCCAAACCCTGAGCACTTATCTTTCTTTGTCTCTCCGTGTTCAAATTCTTAATATGAAGACTTTTCAACGAAACATCGCACTCTCAAATAACCTTACAGTTTTTTATATTATTTAATATAAATCTATGAATCAATTTACTGAAATACTGTACTGTGTGTGTGAAGTGTAATGTGACTAAAAGCACATGCTTCACAACTAAATACAGCTGTCATTCAACATGAAACAGCGCCTGAACATCACTTTACATGCCTTGTGGTGAAAAGAGAACCCGGCATGTTTTATGGAGGTTGACATTAAAGGTTCACTTGAGTGCTAAAGCTTAACAGCAGTGCAGATTAACACAGCTCTCTATGTAAATACAATGTGGTGCAACCCTGGACATGTAAACGTTAAAATCTCCACTTGCTGCAGGGACATTAAACTGTTGGCTGTAGTTCTGTGTCCCTATTGCTTGCCCAGAGAGTTTGGACATGTCATTGTTGTTATTGTTTACATCCCTCCTCGGGCGGATGTGGAGATAGCGAGTGACATCATCCATTCCGCTGTTGCTAAACTACAAACGCAGCACCCCGAGGTACTTATGCTAATCGCTGGAGACTTTAACCATGTGACACTGGACAAAACATTAACTGCCTTCTCCCAGTATGTGGATTGCAACACCTAGGGAAATAGGACTATTGACCTACTGTATGCAAACGTTAAAGACGCATACAGTGCCACCATGCTGTCTGCGCTTGGGAAAGCATATCATAACCTGGTTCTGCTTCAGCCTCTCTACAAGCCAAGAGTGAGGGAGCTACCTACAACCACACGCTCATTCAGAGCAGGTTCTGAGAGACTGCTTGGTACTACAGACTGGGATATCCTGCAGGTGTCACAAAGTGAGAATATTGAGGAGGTTGTTGACTGCACTACTGACTACATCAACCTCTGTATGGACATTGTAGTTCCAGTAAGAACAGTACACTGCTATGCTAACAACAAGCCATGGATTACAGGTGACATTAAGGGCCTTTGAACCAGAAGAAAAGGGCTTTCAAAGGCGGTGATCAGCATGAGCTCAAGCACATGCAGAAGGAACTCCGAGTCCAGCTCAGGGCGGCGAAGGAGCAGTACAGGAAAAAACTGGAGCAAAAGTTGCAGAATAACAGCATGAAGAAAGTGTGGGATGGGATGAATATCATCACTGGCTGCAGCTCGAAGCGGGGTGCCACCATCGGAAGAAACATGGAGAAAGCAAACCTGATGAACCACTTCTTTAACAGGTTTGACCACCCTAACCCACTCTCAACTCAGAGTACTGCACCCTCCACCCATCATTCTGCTGCTACCAGCATAGGAGAGACATCCCTAAACACAATTACAGCAGCCCAGGTAAGCAGAGAGTTGAGGAGACAAAGCAGTGGGTCCAGATGGAGTATCGCCACAACTGCTGAAGGCCTGTGCGTTGGAGCTGGGGAATCCTCTACAGTGCATCTTCAACATGAGTCTGGAACAGGGGAGAGTCCTGAGGTTTTGGAAAACATCTTGTATCACGTCCTAGTGAGCTGAATGACTTCCATGGTCTTCATCACATGTGACGTCAGGGTGACAGGCCGGAGCGGCTGCTGCTTCACCACCTGAGGCCACAGGCCCGCCACACCCTTGACCCTCTGCAGTTCGCAAACCAGAAGAAGGTGAAAGTGGAGGATGCCATCATCTATATAATGCACCGATCCCTCTCACACTTGGACAGAAGCAGTGGTGCTGTAAGAATTATGTTTCTGGACTTCTCTAGTGCCTTCAACACCATCCAACCTCTGCTCCTCAGAGACAAGCTGACAGAGATGGGAGTATATTCATAACAGGTGGCATGAATTGTGAACTTTCTTACAGACAGACCTCAGTATGTGCGTCTCGGGAACTGCAGGTCTGACATTGTGGTCAGAAGGACAGGAGAGCTGCAGGGGACTGTACTTTCTCCAGACCTGTTCAACCTATTGTGAAAGACGCTATATAAGCGCCCGACTCGGTACAGACTGACACAAAGGCACGTCCAAAATAAACAGAGGCTTCTATTAATATTCATCAGCCATGGCACACTTCTTCCCCATGCCACACAGCTCAACACAGTCCCAAACAGCAATCACAACACAAAACACTCTTCTATTCCACCACTCCTCCTTGTAATGGAAGGATGTTTCTCTGTAAAAAGCAAAGGTAACATAAACGGGGGAAGGGAATCAGGAGTGCAGATGGGCTTTGTTCGCTTAAGTGCAAAACCAACTGCGAGGATTTGTTCTGGGAAAAACAGCCAGGAATGTTCTAAAGATACAGCCAAGGCTATGTAAGGAGTTGTTTTTCCACTTCGAGAGGCTTTTTTTATATGTAAGCATATTACCGTGTCTTCTAGTACTAAGCACTGCCTCAGTCAGGGCCATGTAGAAGAAAAACAATACCGTGTCTCGTGGGAAAGGGTGTATGCTGAAACTGATCACTTCTGCATACACTGCTTCCACGTAGGCCACTTTTGGGCAAGGACACCTAATTAGTATATAAGGGAAGGTTCTGCCCTTAGTTTCTTTGGAAGCTCAACCGTGGGGAATGTGCGCACCGCCTGATACTTTGACTAGGCTAACGAGTTGATCCTCTGACGAGACTGACAAGTGGGCTCCCTCAGTCTACTGGTCTAGGATGATGGCTCTGGGTCTTTTGATATTACTGTAAGCATAAGTTTGGGTCTTTTGATATTACTGTAAGCATATATATTTGTTTCTATAATCTATTGCTACTGCATTATACTGCATTATATGTATTTAAATGTTATAATTGAATAAGTAAATTTTACTGAAGTATCTGACCTTTTCTCTCTGATTCTTGACTACTTACTCTTTAACCCCTTGAATCATTTTCCCAAATTAAAACACTCCTCAAGCTTAGTCCTCCTCTTCCCAACCCTGGCTCCTTGAGTGGTGATGGTTGGCCCTTTTTATAACCCACCCGAAAGTATTCCAGGTGCTTGACCACCTGGTCCTGATTGCACCTCTGGGTGGGGCTGAAGAATCGTCCAGCCAGGCTGCTGAGTCCATGCAGCTTCCCCTAGCGGCCATCCGAGCCCCCAACCAGGCTGTGGAGGACTCCATCTCCCATGGAGCCCTGTGGGTGGTTGGGGAATTGCTGTCGGCCAGGGAGGCTGCCACCAAGCGTCCCAGGGGAAGTATTGGACTGCCCATGGTGGCTCCCCTGGAACATAAGCAGCAGGGGTGTCCCTGCTGGGCATGGGACCCGGGTGTCCTTCACACTATATATATCAGACTTCCAATACAACTCGGATTCCTGCCACGTGCAAAAGTTCACTGACGGCACTGCTATGGTGGGCTGCATCAGGAATGGGCAGGAGGATGAGCACAGGAACCTAATCAAAGACTTTGTTAAATGGTGCGACTCAAACCACATACACCTGAACACCAGCAAAACCAAGGAGCTGGTGGTGGATTTTAGGAGGCCCAGGCCACTCCTAGACCCCGTGATTATCAGAGGTGACTGTGTGCAGATGGTACAGACCTATAAATACCTGGGAGTGTAGCTGGATGATAAATTGGACTGGACTACCAATACTGATGCTCTTTGCAGGAAAGGACAGAACCGACTATACTTCCTTGGAAGGCTGGCGTCCTTCAACATCTGCAATAAGATGCTGCAGATGTTCTATCAGAGGGTTGTGGCGAGAGCCCTCTTCTACGTGGTGGTATGCTGGGGAGGCATCATAAAGAAGAGGGACACCTCATGCCTGAACAAACTGGTGAGGAACGCAGTCTCTATTGTAGGTATGGAGCTGGACAGTTTGACATCCGTGGCAGAGCGATGGGTGCAGAGCAGTCTCTGGTCAATCATGGAGAATCCACTACATCCACTGAACAGTATCATCTCCAGACAGAGGAGCAGCTTCAGCGACTGTCACTGTCCTGCTCCACTGACAGACTGAGAAGATAGTTCCTCCCCAACACTATGCGACTCTTCAATTCCACCAGGGGGGTAAACGTTAAGATTATATAAATTATTGTCTGTTATACCTTCATTGTTATCACTCTTTAATTTAATATTGTTCTTATCAGTTTACTACTGCTGCATTATGTGAAATTCCCCTTGAGGATTAATAAAGTATCTATCTGGATCTGCTATCAGAAAAGCCTCTGAACACATCTTCAAGGTCCGAATAGACAATCAGTAAAAGTCGTCTTAGTCACAGCACAGTATAATAACAAAAAATTTCCTTAAATAAAAATGATGGTTCTCTTGTACAGTATCTACCATTCCTAAACAATCTTCCTGTTACAGGAGCATAATCCCAGTCACCAACACTATTACCGTGCATGTACCCCTCCTTATCAATCAATGAAAGAACAAATTCAAACAGATTACTTTAATCTATACTAATAAAAGGCAAAGCCCTCACTGACTGACTCACTGACTCATCACTAATTCTCCAAGTTCCCGTGTAGGTAGAAGGCTAAAATTTGGCAGGCTCATTCCTTACAGCTTCCTTACAAATGTTGGGCAGTTTTCATTTTGAAATTCTACGCGTAATGGTCATAACTGGAAGCTATTTTTCTCCCTATACAGTAATCCCTCGCTATATCGCCCGACTTCAGGCTTCACTCTATCGGATTTTAAATGTAAGCACATCTAATTATATATCACGGATTTTTCGCTGGTTCGCCACTTTCTGCGGACAATGGGTCTTTTAATTTAGGTTACATGCTTCCTCAGTTTGATTGCCCAGTTGATTTCATACATTGGACGCTATTGGCGGATGGCTTAGAAGCTGCCCAATCAGAGCATGTATTACATATTAACTAAAACTCCTCAATGCTATAAGATATGCTTCCTGCGTGGCGCTTGTTTTGTTTGCTTCTCTCTGTCTCTCTCTGCCTGATGGAGGGGGTGTGAGCAGAGGGGGGCTGTTTGCACAGATGCTGTTTGCCTAGAAGGACGCTCCTCTACAAAATGCCGCTTTATCGCGGTGCTTCTGTATACTTAAAAGCACGTATTGATTTTTTGATTGTTTGCTTTTCTTAGAGAGCACTCTCTATGACATTATCTGCTCTTCACGGTGCTCCTTTGAAGATAAGATATGTTTGCATTCTTTTAATTGTGAGAAAGAACTGCCATCTCTGTCTTGTAATGAAGCACAGTTTAAATGTTTGACTAAAGGGTGTTATTTCATGTCTAGAGGGCTCTAATAATGTTAACAGTGTGAGAGAGTTTATAAGGGCTTAAAATATATAAAAATAACCATATAAACATATGGTTTCTACTTCGCGGATTTTCACTTATCACGGGGTTCTGGAACGCAACCCCTGCGATCGAGGAGGGATTACTGTACTGTAATGGAGTTGAGCTCGAAAGCTGTGGGGGGGCGGAGTTTCGTGTGACATCATCACGTAAACTGAGTGTCAACGCAGTACGTAGAAAACTAGGAACAGCTCCAAAAAGCGCTGAAGAAAACATGCATTATATAATTGAGAAGGCAGTGAAACAATAAGAACCGAGCGAGTGACATATACAACCATATTCATAAGTGCTGCTACTTCGGAAACAAAGCACGGTGTAAACCTAAAGTTTAAATTAAGTTCATAGACAGGCTGCCGCTGGAGTTTGTCATGCCCACGGGTAATGCGGGATACAAGTTTAATGAGAGGAAGAAGGATATAAACAAGAGTTTTCATCACTTTGTAACTAAGTTAAAATTGCAGGTCAAGGGCTGTGCTTATGGAAATTCTGAGAGACTGTGTTTGGGGGGGATTGACAGTTAAGGCGGGTGGGGGAGTGACGTCATCATCTCCCCTCCCATTCACCTCATTTCGCTGTGAGCTGATCTCTGCAGCTAACGCCGTCTTGAGGAACCAACTTTGTGATGCTGCCACCAAATACTCACAGAAAAATCCACAAGTTAATACACACGCTGTCTCTAGAGTTTCTCCACACTGAATCCTCCAGGCACTACTTACAAAAGGTTACATTGACAATCGTGTTACGTTATTTTTAAAATGTTTCCTTTTCTTAGCAATGTATGTGCTCCATAGCGCGTTAAAAAATAATGCATTTAATCACACTTTGCATTCCAAACAAATGGAAACTTCTGTCAATGCATGATTTCCTGGTACACTGATTACATTGATCAGCGCTTCCCGATTCATTTTACCCTCACACCCCCATTTCAATTCAAATGCCTCCAATTTCCAATAAGCCTCTGCTGCGCGATGACAAGTAATAAGTCTCAGGGACAGACCCTACAAAACGATGCCATTGATTTCAGGCAAGATTGCTTTTCTCCTGGACAACTATACTTGCATTCTCAAAAGTGAGCTTGCGCAGCTTCGTCATATTACAACCGGAGTGCAGCCAGAAACTTTTAAGTGCCAGGTCTTAGATAACATTAAATTAAGGCGTGGACATTGCAACATCCTGGCATCACTGTTATACGCTATGATCTCCCATTTCAATTGAAATGCCTCAAATTTCCAGTAAGGCTCTGCTTCGCGATGACAATTAATAAGTCTCAGAGACACACCCTACAAAAGGTTGCCATTGATTTGAGGCAACATTGCTTTCCTCCTGGACAAAACTATACGTTGCATTCTCAAAAGTAATTTATATATATATATATATATATATATATATATATATATATATATATAGATATATATATATATATATATATAGATAGATATATATATAGATAGATAGATAAAGGTAGTGATCCCTCGAAATATCACGCTTCGACTTTCGCGGCTTCACTCTATCACGATTTTTTTCTCATACATGGTTTCGTCACTACACATGCGCTTTCTGAGAACTTTTATCTAAGCCCTACGATGGCTCCTAAACGTGCTGCTTTTCTAAGCCTTGGACAATAAAACTAAGCGCCGGAGGAACATTCTTACTATCCAGGAGAAGGTGAAACTCTTGGATATGATTAAAGATGGCAATACCCTACAAAAGCCTCCTCACGCATATGAAAAGACAGCGCCAGAAACTGCCTATCAAGATGTTCTTCAGCCGCGCACCCAGACACCCACTGCCTACTCCTAGTACTTCTTCACTGAAGACAACAACGCACCTGCTGAAGATACTGCACCACCTCTGAAGACTCTCCTACTGAGGTTGTGCCTTCATAGGTTAGTGGTTGTGTGCAATTAAATGTACAGTACAGAAATCTACTATATAAAATCGTTCGGGATTGTCCTTCTGTCCCGTTGAGTGCAAAGCGTAGTGATATTCTGCTTATTACAGACTTACTACTTGCGGCTTGAGGTACGAAGCGACACGATGTGAGCAGAGTTCTGGTGCTCTCATCGTTCCCTTGCTTTTGTGCGCAATGTGCTGGAAAAATAGACAAAATTATGTCTCTGGAAATAATTAATGTTGATGGAGTACAAAAGCCTCACCACGTAGTAAATATCAGGGGAGATGGTGCTTGCTTATTCTCATCAATACCTTATTTAGTGCATGAAATTCCGTCTTTAGCGGTACAGATTCGGGCTGACATTGTACGACTTTGGACAGGCACTTGAGGGGATAAAAAAAACCGTAGGTTTTCGGGAGATGTTATGAATGGGCACTTTGATGTTCTCATTCCCTAAACTTACATGCCTAATGTACACATGGAACGCACAAAAATTGAAGATAAAAGTCGGTCACCTTAAAAGGCAAGTGCGCCTAGTAATATGACATTTGTAACGTCTAATATGTCTTACTTTCTGTTATTTTGTCTAATATATTGGGTAATACAAGTGTAATGGTGACTAAAGGGTGTTATTTCATGTCTAGAGGGCTCTAATAATGTTAAAAAACGTATTTAGAAGGTCGTAAACAGGTTTTCTATACTCTAACTGCGAAAATATTTGATTAATAAATAAAGAATCCTACTTCGCGAAAATTCATTTATCATGGTAGAGTCAGCAATGGATTAACCGTTATAAACGAGAGTTCACTGTACACTCCGATCTACATACTGTCAAATAAACGAACCACACACCCTATCGTAACAGGAGAGGCTTTGGCTTTAGTGCTGACGTCTGAGGTTCGATTCCCGAGAGTGGGTGCAGTGAGTGTGTACTGCCTGATGAGCCCTGAATTAGGGCGAAGCATGTGCCGCGTACTGTTTGCATTATTTGATAGCAAAACTATTTCAATATATTCAATATACTGTATATATATATATATCAGCGTTTCCCGATTCATTAAATATATATATATATTTCTGTCCCATTGAGTGCCGTATATATATATATATATATATATATATATATATATACACACATACATACATACATACATACATATATATACACATATACATATACATATATATATATATATACATACATATATAAATATACATATATAAATATATACATACATATATATATATATACTAGCAGAATACCAGCTTAGCGGAGAAGTAGTGTGTTAAAGAAGTTATGAAAAAGAAAAGGAAACATTTTAAAAATAACGTAAGATGATTGTTAATGTAATTGTTTTGTCATTGATATGAGTGTTGTCATATCTATCTATATCTATATATCTATATATATATTGTCACACACGTGTGCATGGGAAGCAGCTGAAGGGCTTAGGAAATACTGTTTATACATCTGCCCAGGGGGGGTGCACTGACGCTCTTTCTGAGTTCTCTGCAGGTCTTACCGGAAATCCCACCAGGAGCCGCCATTTCCAGGAAGGACACATCACTTCGGTTCCGGCCCCAAGAATGAGGTCACTTCGGTTCCGGCCCCAAGGATGATGTCACTTCAGTTCGGCCCAGAGGGCGACATCATTTCCGCCCTCTGTGCTATAAAGCTCACTGCCTTTGCTTAAGCAGGCAGTTCTGTTTTGGACTCTGTTGCGTAACAACTGTTTAAAATGCCTCAAAGACTTTTGCAGCCGGCAAACCGAATTAAACGGGTGGCTGACCCAAACCTTTCTACGTCTCTGGTCTCCTCTTCTTACAGTGGCGTAGTCGGCAGGATGGTGTCCCGATGAACCGGGACACGAACTTCATGGAACCAGGTGGGTGAGTACGGGGCGAGTTTCAGGGCAGGGAGTGCGCGGAGGGTCAGGAAGGGCGGTGCAGGCTCTGCTCCATGAGCATAACCGGGTTGACCACCCATCTCGTGGAGAAGGTAGAGGGGACCCACAGGCGTGGGCTGGCTTCTGGGGAACACACTCGAGTGGCTCAGTATGCTCTCCTTGGCAGGAAAGCCGAGCTGCCCATCGGGACCAAGGTCCCTGTTAACGATGGGTTGTCCCCAGGCTGGCAGGTGAAAGAAATAATAAACTGGGAGTTTAACCCAAACAAAGGGCTGTCAGAGCAGGCTATGGCTCTCTGGCAAAAGGTGGGTGAGTGGCTACGGCCATTGAGTTGACCCCTACAGATAGTGCAGCAAGTGGCCTGTTTTTGCTGCTAAAAGCTACCCCAGGAATTTGCCCAGCCGGCCTGGGGGAATTCCATTCTATGGACGAGCTGCTACAAACCTTGCAAACCCAGAAGCGGCTGTGAAACCTGGGAGGCAGAACAGCCGCTCTGTGGACTACCGGGAGCTATGTCCTACTAAAGCAGTCCCTTCCACGCAACCCAGAGCCTGTTCCGAAGTCGCCGGGCCGTCTGGCTTGCGACCTGTCGAGGAACAAGGCGGACCGTAGGGGACAATGGCGGGGTTGTTTGTGTGCCCTTAGCAATCCCTGGCGGATAAACATACGGGGAGCTTCTTATTAATGGACATAAATAACAGCGCTGTTCGATTCCGGCAGTAGCGTGTCTGTCGTTGCTTTCGCCGTTTTATTCTACCGCAACAGTGGATTAAAAGAAGACCAGTCTAAAATGTATACACGGAGATATCCGCACATACAATACCGCCCGGTGTTACGTATGTCTCGGAGGAACCCTTCGACAGCTTACCGTGGCGGTGCATCCGGATCCTCCGTTTCCCGTAATCCTCGGGCGAGACTGGTCTGATAGTAACGGCGGTAGTTTAGAAAGCATTCCCCGAAAAACTTATGGCCTCGTTATAGATGACAACGATTCATCTCAAGTTGCTTCCACACCGTGTAATCAGCCGACAGGGAGTGGGGCGGTAGGCCAAGAGAGTGACGAAGACACTCCCGGACCGCGGGCTACTACGTCATCCACTAAGCGCCCGGCAGCGAGGAGGAATCTCCGCCCCTTGAGGTCAGACCGGACCAGCTCTCTGAGTTGCACTTTCAGTTTAGAGCGACGCCGGCTTCTTCAAGAGAGAACAGTGGAATGGCGACTCTCTGAAACACATAAAGAATGCAGTGGTTCTCGTTAACGGCCAACGCACGCATTTGCCCATGCCACAGGGACCTCACTTTGTCGTTGACAATGATTTGTTGTATCGGGTCGCTGAACATGAGGGAAGGTCGGAAGTTGTTGCTAATCCAGCGGACCTACCGGCGGCAGGTTTGCGAGTTAGCACACTCCCACCTTCTTGGAGGCCATCTCGGCTCCGATAAAACATTAGAGCGAATTAAGCTCCGTTTTTCTGGCGGGGATTAATGAGGAGGTTCGCGCTTTTGCATTTCCTGTCCGGAATGTCAACTGCGGCAAATTCCTAGGAGGACCGTGCTCCTCTGATTCCCCTTCCCCTTATTGACGTTCCCTTTGATAGGATTGGGGTTGACATAGTAGGACCCCTAGAACCCTCAGCCCGAGGATATAAATATATACTCGTCCTCGTGGATTATGCTACCCGATTCCCTGAAGCCGTTCCGTTGCTCGGCTACCACAAAAATATTGCGGGGAACTAGTAGGAGTCTTTTGCAGTAGGCATTCCTAGAAGTCCTGACGGACCAAGGAACGCCTTTTACCTCGGAAACGTTCAAGGAGACTGCCAAGTTACTGAAAATAAAGCATTTAAAGACCTCGGTGTATCATCCTCAAACCGATGGCCTAGTGGAGAGATTTAATCAAACTCTCAAGCAAATGCTACGTAAGGTAGTCAGCAAGGATGGGAGGGATTGGGACCAACTCCTCCCCCTTGTCCTCTTTGCATATCGGGAAGTTCCTCAAGCCTCTACGGGGTTCTCTCCATTTGAATTACTGTCGGAAGACAACCCGGGGTTTATTGGATATTTTAAAAGAGGGCTGGGAAGGGGAGGCACAGCCCTCCACTAATATTTTGGAATATATCGCCCAATTGCGGTAGATTTGATGCAATAAGACCATTCTAAAAGTCATATAGAGGAGGCGCAATCAGCACAGGCCGCCTTTATGACCGTGTACGACTCTCCGGGAGTTCCAACGGGGATCGCGTCATGGTATTGGTACCAACTTCTCACTCTAAACTGCTCGCCCATTGGCTAGGCCCCTCTGAAATTAAGGAAAGGAAGGGATTGGTTGACTATTTGGTGAAACAGCCCAATCGCCGACCAGCTGGCGAATATATCATGTAAACCTGCTGAAACCGTGGAAGGAGAGGGATCCCGATCCCTCCTCCGGACAGCCCTGCTCTCTCTCGCTGAAGTAAGTTCCCTTAATTTCGTGAGCAGCTATCCCAGGCAGAAACAAGAGCTCGAAGCAGCTATCCGCTCTGTCCCAGAGGTGGTAAGTGAAAACCGGTCGGACCTCTCTGATTGCGCATGACATATTGACTGACCCGGGGTGATCGTCCGTGAGCGACCCTACAGACTCCCGGAGGCAAAGAAAGTAGAAGTGGAACTGGAAATCAAGCGAATGCTGGCACTAGGAGTAATCGAGGAAAGTAGTAGTCCCTGGTCCAGTCCCATCGTCTTGATTGCTAAGCCTGGCGGCAGTTGGAGGTTTTGCAATGACTTCCGTCGGCAACCAAGTTTCCAAATTGATGCTTATCCCATGCCTCGCGTGGATGACCTCCTCGAGACTGGGACCAGCCAAATTCTTGACTACACTTGACATGACAAAGGGGTACTGGCAGGTTCCTTTAACGGAGTCGCGAAGGAAAAACGCGTTTAGCACTCCTAGCGGACACTGGCAGTATCGTGTCCTTCCATTGGGTTACACGGGCCTGCGACTTTTCAGCGTCTGGTGGACAAAGTGCTCCGGCCCCATAACTTCGTTCTGTGCTGCCTATCTGGATGACGTCGTCATATATTCCAGCACCTGGAAGGAACACATACAGCAGGTCACAGCAGTATTACGGACGCTGGGAGAACGGGCTCGAATCAACCCCAAGAAATGTTTCTTTGGATTGAGGAAGCCAAATATTTGGGCTACCTAGTGGGCGGGGTACTGTGAGGCCACAGTGTTCCAAGTTGCAAGCCATAATGGCCTGGCCCGTCCAAAACCAAGCGGCAAGTCCAATCCTTTCGGTTTGGCGGGTACTACCGCCGGTTTGTGCCTCGCTTCTCGAGAGCGGCGCCCTTGACCGATTTGACAAAGAAAAGAGCTCCTAATACGGTGGTATGGTCTGATAAAGCGGGGCTGCATTCAGTGACTTAAAAGGGCTCTGACTTCAGCACCTATCTTGATCTCCCCTAACTTCTCTCTCCTTTTATCCTCCAGGCGGACGCCGGACACAGGCTTGGGTGCGTGTTGAGCCAAAGCGTCGGCGGTGTTGAACACCCGTTATGTACCTGAGCGGAAACTGTTGGACAGGGAGACCAGGTGCGGCGGTGGAGAAAGAGGCTCTGGCGATCAAATGGCGGTAACTCAGCTGCGGTACTACCTCTTGGGTGCGTGTTCACTCTGGTGACGGATCATGCACCTCTGAAGTGGATGGCCCTTCACAGGGAGTGAATCCACGGGTCACGAGGTGGTTTCTTGACCTGCAGCAGTACAAGTATACGCCGCGTTCATCGACAGGGGTCTCTTCATGCCAACGCCATGCCCTCTCCCGGCCCCGACCTCTCGGTGCAGGTCGCCCGACCCGGCGGTCTGGGCTGAGGGAGTCTTGTCACACTGCGTGTGCATGGGAAGCAGCTGAAGGGCTTAGGAAATACTGTTTATACATCTGCCCAGGGGCGGGGTGCACTGACGCTCTTTCTGAGTTCTCTGCAGGTCTTACCCGGAAATCCCACCAGGAGCCGCCATTTCCAGGAAGGACACATCACTTCGGTTCCGGCCCCAAGAATGAGGTCACTTCGGTTCCGGCCCCAAGGATGATGTCACTTCAGTTCGGCCCAGAGGGCGACATCATTTCCGCCCTCTGTGCTATAAAGCTCACTGCCTTTGCTTAGGCAGGCAGTTCTGTTTTGGACTCTGTTGTGTAACAACTGTTTAATATGCCTCAAAGACTTTTGCAGCGGAAACCGAATTAAGCGGGTGGCTGCCCCAAACCTTTCTCGTCTCTGGTCTCCTCTTCTTACAATATATATATATATATATATATATATCTATATATATATAGCAAAATACCTGCGATTGGCAGCAGAGTAAAAGAAAAAAAACATTTTAATAATAACGTAACATGATTGACAATGTAATTGTTTGTCATTGTCATGAGTGTTGCTGGCATATATATATATATATATATATATATACACACACACACACACACACATCTATACACATATATATATATACACAGTTATATATATATACATATGCACACATACATATATATACATATACATATATATACACATACTGTATATATACACACACACACACACACACATATATACATACTGTATATACACATATACATATCTACATATATACTGTATATACACATATACAGTGGAACCTCGGTTCACGAACGTCCCGGTTCACGTACAACTCGGTTCACGACCAAAAAGATCGCCAAACTTTTGCCTCGGTTCACAACCACACACTCGGTATCACGAACAAGCCAGGTTCCCTTGCCTGCCTGCAAGCTGAGCTGAAAGAGAGAGAGAGAGAGAGAGAGAAGGGCGAGCACTTGCCTGCTAGGGAGGTGGAGGAGGAGATTGCTGCACGTGTTTGCTGAACAAGCCAGTTTCCCTTGCGTCCTCAGTTGAGAGAGAGAGAGAGAGAGAGAGAGAGAAAGAGCGAGCGAGCACATGCCTGCTGGGAAGGGGGAGGAGGAGATTGCTGCACGTGTTTTCCTGCCTATCTGTAGGCTGTAGTGCAAGCGAAAACATCCCCCTCCCCCCACAGGCAGCCTGAGAGAGAAAGAGAGCTGCCATGCTTTTCATTTAAGCAAAGCCGCTCCTTGTTCATTGTTTTCAATAAGGCGTGCACTCTCTTTGTGCTCTACAGTATTTTGTGTGCTTTTGCAGTTAACTATGGCTTCTAAGCAAGTGGAGAGTTGTCAGAAGAAAGTTTTGAAGAAAATTGAAATCGAAGTAAAGAAAGAAATTACAAAAGGTGGAAAAAATGTTTACCAGTTTACTCATTTACCAATCGGAGAACCCTCGTGCTTTCAAACAGCATAATGTAAACAAAGCCAGACTGCCAGTAATGTGGAGGGTCACAAGAACGTTCTTTTTGGAATGGCTGCATGAGGCTTTCACTCCCACCAACTAAACAGCTAAAGCACCAGAAACCCAAGAAATCACAAGAGAGAAAACACCTGAAGGAAAACACTTCATGCCAGAACTCGTTTCATGCAAGGTTAGTTTTCTTGGTGGTTTTGTATTACGGATTTTTCAAAAGTAATTTTTTAGTTCATAATGCGATTTGTTGCAATGTTATTTTTCTCTTTTTTCAAATGTTAGCTTTTTTCCTTGTGCTTAAAACTCATGAAAGGTTTACAGATGGAGTTTTTCATAAGCGATTAGGTGCGATGTTACATTTCTCTTTTCAAATGTTAAGCTTTTTCCTTGTGCTTAAAACTCATTAAAAATTGTTTACATGGAGGACTTCATCGTGTGATTTGTTGCAATGTTACTTTTTTGGATGCTTGCGAGTTGGTTTTTAAATGAAGTTCGGATTTGTGCGATGATTTTTTCTGCTGTGCTTAAAACTCATTTTAAAAACATTGTTTACAGCGATCAGGCTTTAGGTTTAATATCGTGATCTCCTGCAATCTCGCTTTCTTGTTTGCTTGTGAGTTGGTTTTTGGAAGCGCTTTGGAATTTTTTTTCTGCTGTGCTTAAAGTCATTTTAAAAAAATGCTGCTTGAGACGTGCTACAGAGAGATTAGAGAGCCGGGCAGCTGACAGGGAAGGGATTGGGGGGACGGATAGGTGTGTGTGTGTGTGTGTGTGTGTGTGTGTTTGTGTGCTCGCGCTACACAGAGAGAGAGCGCGTGAGCGAGCCAGTTCCTGTAGCTGATCAGGGAGCCTGGGTGTTTTGTGTCAGTGTTATTCAATGTTTTTACATTAGTTTACTATTACACTGTGGATTCTATGGTGTAATTAACTATATTTGTGCTTAATCTGTACATATTTTTACATATTTACATACAGTTTATGCGGTCTGGAACGGATTAATTGTATTTACATACAATCCTATGGGGGAAACTGCTTCGGTTCACGACCAACTCGGTTTACGACCAAAGTTCTGGAACGAATTATGGTCGTGAACCGAGGTTCCACTGTATATACAAATCTACATATATATATCTACATATATATATATTAGGGGTGGGACTCGATTAAAAAAATTAATCCAATTAATTAGAGGCTGTGTAAGAATTAATCTTGATTAATCGTATGTAATCGCTTACGTAAATTTGCCCCAAATCGCATAAATATTTTTTTTAATTTAAAAGGGTTTTAGTGGGCGACAGAATCAAATAATAGACATGGACATGAATATTGTAAACTGAAGCTGTTTTAATTTCTGAAAAAAAAAGCCTTTAAACTGCATTTGAATTCAAAACAGAAACAAAAATATCATCCCTGGTTAAAATTGGGCAGGCTTAAAAATAAAGTGGTAGTTTAAGTACTTTAAGTACATTTTCAGAATAGTATTGTCTTTAAATAATAATAACCAAAATTTCAACATAAAGTGCAGTTTATCTTCTTAAAAAAATAAGTCAGAAACATAAAGGTAATTTGACCAGCTTACTCTTTAAACTCTGAGTAACCTTAGCCAAAATTATTTTGTACATTAGACTAAAACAGTGTGATCATTGAACATTTTGTAATTAGATGTAATTAGAATTACTAACGGTCACGAAGTCCAATGATCCCCAGTAAGAGCCACAAAGTCCGCTTTCTGTAATGCATCTAATTTTGCTTGCTTTTCAGTGTGCACAAAACCATGCTTTTATCAAGGCTTCGCTCGGGTAGTCGAAATGATCAGTCGTAAGAACGCGCTTTATTCCAACTCTAACATTTTTGTAGCT
>NW_024384657.1:40000-42870 GCF_016835505.1 Polypterus senegalus
ATATGTATGTATATATGTGTGTTTGTATGTATATATATTTATATATATATATATATATATATATATATATATATATATATATATATATATATATATATGTATATATATGTTTATGTGTGTAAATATATATATATCTATCAACAACACTCATCACTCACAACAGTGACAAAACAATTACATTGACAATCATGTTACGTTATTTTCAAAATGTTTCCTCTTCTTTTTCATTGCTTCTTTAACACACTACTTCTCCATTTCTGAAGCCTTGATTTATTTTACTAGTGTATATATATATATATATATATATATATATATATATATATATATATATATATATATACACACACATACATATATATATATACACACATACATATATATATATATACACACATACATATATATATATACTGTATATATACACACATATATATATATTGTATATATACACACATATATATATACTGTATATATACACACATATATATACATATATACATAAATATATATATATATAGGTGTATGTATATATATTATATATATATGCCAGCAACACTCATGACAATGACAAAACAATTACATTGTCAATCATGTTACGTATTATTAAAATGTTTCTTTTTCTTTTTCATTACTTCTTTAACACACTACTTCTCTGCTGGAAATCGCAGGTATTTTGCTATATATGAATATTTATATATACAGTGGTGTGAAAAACTATTTGCCCCCTTCCTGATTTCTTATTGTTTTGCATGTTTGTCACACAAAATGTTTCTGATCATCAAAAACATTTAACCATTAGTCAAATATAACACAAGTAAACAGAAAATGCAGTTTTTAAATGATGGTTTTTATTATTTAGGGAGAAAAAAAAATCCAAACCTACATGGCCCTGTGTGAAAAGTAATTGCCCCCTGAACCTAATAACTGGTTGGGCCACCCTTAGCAGCAATAACTGCAATCAATCGTTTGCGATAACTTGCAATGAGTCTTTTACAGCGCTCTGGAGGAATTTTGGCCCACTCATCTTTGCAGAATTGTTGTAATTCAGCTTTATTTGAGGGTTTTCTAGCATGAACCGCCTTTTTAAGGTCATGCCATAGCATCTCAATTGGATTCACGTCAGGACTTTGACTAAGCCACTCCAAAGTCTTCATTTTGTTTTTCTTCAGCCATTCAGAGGTGGATTTGCTAGTGTGTTCTGGGTCATTGTCCTGTTGCAGCACCCAAGATCGCTTCAGCTTGAGTTGACGAACAGATGGCCGGACATTCTCCTTCAGGATTTTTTGGTAGACAGTAGAATTCATGGTTCCATCTATCACAGCAAGCCTTCCAGGTCCTGAAGCAGCAAAACAACCCCAGACCATCACACTACCACCACCATATTTTACTGTTGGTATGATGTTCTTTTTCTGAAATGCTGTGTTCCTTTTACGCCAGATGTAACGGGACATTTGCCTTCCAAAAAGTTCAACTTTTGTCTCATCAGTCCACAAGGTATTTTCCCAAAAGTCTTGGCAATCATTGAGATGTTTCTTAGCAAAATTGAGACGAGCCCCAATGTTCTTTTTGCTTAACAGTGGTTTGCGTCTTGGAAATCTGCCATGCAGGCCGTTTTTGCCCAGTCTCTTTCTTACGGTGGAGTCGTGAACACTGACCTTAATTGACACAAGTGAGGCCTGCAGTTCTTTAGACGTTGTCCTGGGGTCTTTTGTGACCTCTCGGATGAGTCGTCTCTGCGCTCTTGGGTAATTTTGGTTGGCTGGCCACTCCTGAGAAGGTTCACCACTGTTCCATGTTTTTGCCATTTGTGGATAATGGCTCTCACTGTGGTTCGCTGGAGTCCCAAAGCTTTAGAAATGGCTTTATAACCTTTACCAGACTGATAGATCTCAATGACTTCTGTTCTCATTTGTTCCTGAATTTCTTTGGATCTTGGCAGGATATCTAGCTTTTGAGGTGCTTTTGGTCTACTTCTCTGTGTCAGGCAGCTCCTATTTAAGTGATTTCTTGATTGAAACAGGTGTGGCAGTAATCAGGCCTGGGGGTGGCTACAGAAATTGAACTCAGGTGTGATACACCACAGTTAGGTTATTTTTTAACAAAGGGGCAATTACTTTTTCACACAGGGCCATGTAGGTTTGGATTTTTTTTCTCCCTAAATAATAAAAACCATCATTTAAAAACTGCATTTTGTGTTTACTTGTGTTATATTTGACTAATGGTTAAATGTGTTTGATGATCAGAAACATTTTGAGTGACAAACATGCAAAAGAATAAGAAATCAGGAAGGGGTCAAATAGTTTTTCACACCACTGTGTATGTATATATATATATGTGTGTGTGTGTGTGTGTGTGTGTGTGTCAGTGTATATATATATATATATATATATATATGTATATATATATATATATATATATATATATATATATATATATATATATATATATATATATATATATATGACAGCAACACTCATATTAGTGACAAAACAATTACATTAACAATCATCTTATGTTATTTTAAAATGTTTCCTTTTCTTTTCATAACTTCTTTAACACAATACTTCTCGCTGCGGCTTGGGTATTCTGCTAGTATTTAACAATTCAAACCCACCAACCTGCAATCATTAGCCATAGCAACAAATGAAATTGTCAGTCAAACGTTTTGATTTGTTACTCATGTGAAACAAGAGGCGTTTACTTTTGATAAATCTTTACAAATCAAAGAAAAGAGGCAAAGGGATGGGGGGTATTTATGAGTAGAGAGCATTATGGTGAGGGAGGAGTCGTGACCCGTAATACTAAAGGTCTTCTTTGCAGTATTTCACATTCTAACAGTGAGCATTTAAAGAGGTATAATTTAGAGTTGT
>NW_024384658.1:0-7299 GCF_016835505.1 Polypterus senegalus
AAATCTCTGAAACCTTCTTTGCCTTTTCCCATGTTTTCCCCATTTTTTTTCCCCCAAAGCGTGCCCTTTTTTGTTATTTCCTTTTTTCCTTAAATAAGCATTAAGTTTTTTTCAAAGACCTTCAACTCAATTTTTTTTTCCCTTTTTTTAGTTGTCACATACTCCCTCAAATTGACTGCTTTTTTCCTTTCTGAAAAAAACCAATTAAATTATCTTAATTTAACATTTTCCCCAATGACGGGTTTCTTAAAAAAGAATTTTTTAAAGCAGAACAAAAAGTGTCTTTAAACGCAGTTATAAACCCTTCAAGTTTTCCCAGGTAAAAAAATTTTTTAATTTTTATGTAACTAAAAGGTTTTGGCGCAAAATGAACCTCATTTCTTTGTTTTGGATTTGTCTCTTTTAATCCATGATCCCAAATAGAGGTTGAGTAAAGTCAAAGTTAAAGGGCTCATTTATACTTCCCCAGGCAGACGCCCCCCATCGCCCCACGCCCAAGGTTCTTTTGTACCCCCGGGGGGTCCTCAAAAATTGGGACCCCCGGGGAGTTCATACCAAAAAAAGTGGGGAACAGTGAGATAAAAGTTAAATGTACGCAATTCGTTCTTTTTGTGACAGAAACCCCTTTTTGCGGTCCAAAGATCGGTGAGTGCTTATGTTTGATAAATGCATATGGTGAACAAAATGGTGACATACAGATGTTTTGGTGTTTTTATATTCAACGTTGCACTTTTCTGATTGAAATGCCCGTTTTTTAAAAGCCCACATCCCGCTTCTGTGCCATTTTTTTTTCTGGGCTTGCGGTCCTGGCAGCGGAAAACCAAAAAAGATGCCCACTGGTACATTAAATGTATGATTTCCCAACTCTCGACATTTGAATCCCTTTTGAATTTTATTTGATTCATTTCTTTTAAAAAGTATGTTTTTACATTTTTCAGAAAAATGGGGAATTCCCTTTAAATAATGAATATGTTTTTACACACATGGGGGGAAAACGGGTTTGGGAGACATTAGCACTGCTTTACCCCCACCAAAACCCTACCTGGGTTTTTTTTTTCATGGGGTTTTTTTCCAAAATATCAGGTTTTGGTTACACTAAAAAGGCTAGTGTTTTGAGGTTTTTATCACCCTTGCGATGATGATGCCTGCCCCGGGATTGTTTCTGCCTCGTGTCCAGTGCTGTTGAAATGCAAATCCCCGGTTGATGGTTTTAAACATTAAACATCCTTTTAGAATATTGGTAAGATGTCATTGGGAAATTTTAAAAGTGTTCCAGGCAATTCATAAACAGCGAAGCCAACTTCTCCTGATAAATTTAAAAAGCCTGGTGGATTTCTAATTTCGAAAATATGCCCCAAATAAACGTAAATCTTCCCTTTCAAAGGGGGTGGGGAGCATGTGGCGTTTGAAGTATAAACCGGCCTAACTCTACCTTCTCCTCCATGTGCATCCACCCGCCAAAGGGGAACAAGCTATATTTTCATACTTTAAGAAAATCCGTTTTAACTCTGGTTATACACTGTTGTATTTTTATACTTACCCCAATAGTAGACCAATGCATTAATAAAACATACACTGAGGGAAAGTGATCAAACTTGCATTTTCCTTTTTTCTTGCTGACAATATATGCTTATATAAAAGTTCCAAAAAAACATGTGTGCATTAATACGGGTCAGGCCCCCCAACATATTCTGTGCAATTTTTTTTAACAAAAAATAGTCCCTCTTTTTAGTATTAAATTGACTTAACATAAATACAAATGTTTTTGTAATTTGTTATTTTTTGTATTTATTATTTATATCATACAGAAAATGACAAACCACCCTAGTTGTATCATATCATAGAGGAAATTTTTTTTGTAAAAATATTAGAGTTTTAGTTTAAAACAAATTTAAAAAAATTTAAAATTGAGCACCAGGCCAAACTGCACACCCATTTTGGGTCAAAAATGTACATTTTTTGCAGTGTGTGATTAGAATATTACAATAAAAAGTTGAGCACTGCGTGGAATGTATTTCATATTGATTACCAAAACAACAAAAAAGTTTCACCCGGATTTTACAAGGGAAATAGTCCCATAAACATGTATTTAAAAAAAATCAACACTTATAAGCAAGGGAAAAAAACAATTAAACAGTATCAGTCAACCTTTGCTCAGCATGTTTTCCTTTTCTGGGGCGAGCTTTTTTTAGGCATGATCCATCAAATTCCTTTAACCATATGGAATTAAACTACCCCATGTGTTTAAGAAGGAACCGAAATCTTTTTAAAGTATCTGAATGAGGTATGGAAAAAATGATCTATTATCTAACTAAATAGGCCCCTTTATGGACTGAAAGGGCTCCTCTTTTTTGTCAAGTGCCCTTTTGCTTAAAAACCAAAAAAGAAGTTGAAAAAACTTTAATTAGTTGTCTCTTGATATTCCTGAATTAAATTTTAACTACATGATAATTAGGAGAACATGGACTTCTGTTTTTGGTTAAAAGGGGGCCTACCTAGAAAGTCCTTTGTCTGTACTGTTACTTAAAACCCCATACACAATAAAAGTTTTAAAAAAATGGTGTTGGATATTTCATAGAAATCTAAATTTTTAAAAAATTTTTATAGACCAGTTCCCAACACTGCTAAATTTGAGCTTTAAAATAAATGCTGAAAACCCAAAGGCAAAAATTTAAAACAAATTCTGATTAAGAAACCAATGAAGATAACTAACAATTGTAAAGAAGGGGAAAGGGGCGTAGAAAGGTTTGGGGCGCCACCAACAGGGTTTTCCCGGGCTGCAAATTTTTGAGATAATTAAACAGTTGTTACAAAACAAGCCCCAAAAAAGAACTGCCTGCCTAAGAAAAGGCAGTGAGTTTTTCAAGAGGAAATGTTTAATCCCCTGGGCAAACGAGTAATCATCCCAACCCCGGAAGTGCCTCATTTTTGGGGGCCGGAACCGGAATATTTTCCTTCCGGGAAATGGGGGGCTCCTGGTGGGTTTTCCCCGGGTAAGACCCAGAGAACTCAGAAGGCGTCAGTGCACCCCCCCTGGGCAGATGTAAAAACATTTTCCAAAGCCCTTCAGTCTTCCATGCCCCGGGTGACAAGCCCCCCCCTCACCCCGACCCCCCGGGTGGCGCCTACCAGGGTGGGCCCCGGAAGGGCATCGGCGTTGGATGAAGGCCCCTGTAAGGGCATTTGTACTGCTGGGTCAGAAACCACCTCGGCCCCGGGATTACCCCCCGTAAAGGGGCCATCCATTTCAATATATCCGTCCCCAATGGCGGCCCCCCAAGAGGTAGTACCGCTGAGTTACCCCCCATTTGTCGCCAGAGCCTCTTTCTCCACCCCCCGGCACCTGGTCCCCCCGTCCACATTTTCCCCGGCCAGGACAAAGGGGTGTTCAACACCGGGGCGTTTTTGGCCAACCGCCCCCTAACCCTGTGTCGGCGTCCGCGGGAAAGATAAAAGAAGAAGTTAGGGGTAAAGATGGTGCTAAGTAAATTTTAAGTCACTGAATGCACCCCCGGGCATCAACCATACCACGTTTTGGGGCTTTTTTCTTTGTCTCGGTCAAGGGGCCGCTTCTCGGGGCGGGGAAACCCGGGGGTAGTACCCCCAAAACCGAAAGGTTTGGGACTTCCGCTTTTTAGAACCCAGGCCTATGTTCAACTTGGAACACTGGGCCTCGGTACCCGGCCCTATCCCCCTTTTGGGCTTCCCCAACCAAAAAATTTCTTGGGGTTGATTGGACCCCGCCTCCCCGGGTCCGTAATACTGTGTGACCTGTGTATGTGTTCCTTCCAGGTGCTGGAATAAATGGGGCGCACCCAGATAGGCAGACAAACGGTTAGGGGGCCCGGAAATTTTGCCCACCAGCGCTAAAAAAGTCGGGGCCCCCGGAAACCGAATGGAAGGACCCATCTGCCAGTGCCCCGCTAAGTGCTTAAGCGGTTTTCCCCGGGGACTCTTAAAGGAACCCCAAAGATTTCATGTCAAGTGTAGTCAAAATTTTTTTATCCTCGAGGGGCATCCGAGGAGGCGGGGGAAAAGCATCTAAATTTGGGTTCCCCGGGGGAAGTCTTGAAAACCTCCAACTCCCTACAGCAATCAAGCGATGGGACTGGACCAGGGCCTACTTTCCTCAAACCCCTAGTCCAGCTTTCCCATTTCCATTCCCTTCATTTTTGCCCCCGGGGAGCTGTAGGGTGCTCAGGGGGCGATCCCCCGGTCGTCAATGTCATGCAATCAGAGAGGTCCACGGTTTTCCTTACCACCCTGGGACAAGGATGGTTTTTTGGCCTTTTTTCCCCCTGGGGATGCTCCCCGGAAATTAAGGGGAATTTACTTGGGAAGAAACGGGGTGCGGAGGAGGGATGGGACCCCTCTCCTTCCGGTTTCAGCAGGTTTACATGATATTTTAAAACCAGTTTGGCTTGGGCTGTTTCCCAAAAGTCAAAACCCCTTTCCCTTTTCCTTAATTTTGGGGGTTTTAAAATGGTAATTTAAAGGGGAAAAGTTTACCAATAAGGGCCCGATCCCCGGTTGGGAACCCCCGGAGAGTCGTCCCGGTCAAAAAAGGGGGGCCTGTTTTCCCTTTATATGCTTTAAAATCGGTTTTTTGCATCAAATCTCCGCGAATTTGGGGATATTTTCCCCAAAATATTAGGGGAGGGCCCTTTCCCCTTCCCAGCCCCTTTAAAATACCCAATAAACCCGGGTTGTTTTCCCAAAATGTTTCCGGGAAAACCCCGGGGGGCTTGAAAATTTCCCCGAATAAAAAGGGACAAGGGGGGGGAAAAGGGTCCCAACCCCTCCCATCCTTCACCTTTAGCATTTCTTGAGGTTTGATTTCTTCCACTGACCCGGTTTGGGGTGATAACCCGGGGGCTTTAAAACTTTATTTTCAGTAACCGGGAGTCTCCTTGACGTTTTGGGGGGGCGTTTCCTTGGTCCGCAGGTTTCGGAATGCCTACTTTTGCAAAAAGACTCTAAAGTTCCCCGCAATTTTTTTGGTGGGCCCCCGGGGGCGGCTTCAGGGAATCGGTAGATAATCCAGGGCAGTATATATTTATATCCTCGGGCGGGGTTCGGTCCCACATTCCCAACCCATAAGGGGCCAATAAGGGGAAGGGGGAAACCCGAGGACCGGTCCTCCTAGGAATTTCCATTGAATTCCGGAAGGAAGGCAAAAGCGGCAACCTCCCCCTTTAAACCCCGGGCCGAAAAACGGGCTTTTTGTTTAAAGTTTTATCGGGGCGGGTGCCTCAAAAGGTGGGGGGTGCTAACTTTAAAACCCCGCCGGTAGGTCGGGGTTACAAAACCCTTCCGACCTTCCCCCCATTTCACACCCGAAAACAAATCATTGTCAACGAAAAGTGAGGTCCCTGTGGCATGGGCAAATCCCCGTTGGGGGTCGAGAACCACTGATTCTTTATGTGTTTCAGAAGTCTATTCCACTGTTCCCCTTTAAAAAAGCCGGGCTCTAAACTGAAAGTCAACTCGGAAACGGGGCGGTCTGACCTGGGATTCCCCCCCCGCCCGGGGGTAGTGGATGGCAGTACCCCGCGGTCCCGGGGGTTTTCCACTCTCTTTTGGGCCCCGCCTCCGTCGGCTGAAATTACGGGGTGGCCAGATGAATCGTTTCATCTTCGAGGGCCCTAAGTTTTTGGGAAAAACCGCCCTTCTATCAGACCAGTCTCGCCCCGGGGATTACGGGGGGAAGGAGGGTCGGGGTGCACCCCCCCGGTGCGCAAGGGGTTCCCCCGAGAAAACGCCGGGCGGTATTGGGACGGATTCTCCCTATACATTTTTACTGGTCTTCTTTTTAATCCACTGTTGCGGGGGGGGCGAAAAACGACGAAAACCCTTTCGCGAATCGAACAGCGTTTATTTTTTGACCATTAATAAAACTCCCTATGTTTATCCGGGGGATTGCTAAGGGAAACAAACAACCCGCCATTGTCCCCCGGTGCCTTTTTTTCCCCACGGGTCCCGTGACCCCGGGGACTTGAACAGGCTCTGGATTGGTGGAAAGGGCTGCTTTAGTAGGACATGCCGGGGATCCATAGGCGGCTGTTCTCCCTTTCCCCGGTTTCCCGCGGCCCGGGTTTGAAAGGTTTTTGACTCGCCATAGAATGGAATTCCCCAGGCCCTGGGCAAAATCCTGGGGTGCTTTTTAGCCAAAAAAAAAGGCCCCTTTCTGCACTATCGGGGGGCCCTTTTAAAGGGGGTAGCCCTCACCCACCTTTTTTTAAAAAGAGCCAAACCTGCTCACGCCCTTTTTGGGGAAAAACCCCGTTTTATTCCTTCACCTGCCAGCCGGGGAAACCCCCTGTTAACAGGGACCTTGGTCCCCTGGGCGCTTCGGCCCCCGCCGGGGGCATCTAGCCCTCAAAATTTTCCCCCAAGCCACCCGCCGGGGTCCCCCACCTTTCCCGGGTGGGTGGTCAACCCCGGGTTTTGCTATGGAGCAGAGCCTGCCCCCTTCCTGATCCGGCCTCCCCGCCCCGAAATTCCCCCCCACCCCCTGGTTCCATGAAAATTGGGTCCCGGGGTTTCCCCGGGGCACCATCCCCCATACGCCCTTGAAAAGGGGGACCAGAGGCGGGAAAAGGGTTTGGGGCAGCCACCTTTAAACCCGGGTTTCCCCGCAAAAGTCTTTTAGGATAATTAAACGTTGTTACCAAAAAGAGTCCAAAACAGAACTCCTGCCTGCAAAAGGCAGTGAGCTTTAAGCCAAAGGGGGGAAAAATGTGCCCTGGGCGGCTGAAGTGACATCATCCTTGGGGCGGAAAGGGGGGACCCTTCTTCGGAACCCGGGAAGGATTGTCCTTCCTAAATGGGGCCTGGTGGATTTCCGGTAAAAACCTCAGAGAACCCAGAAAAAGGGGCATGCCCCCCCCTGGGCGATGTATAAACAATTTCCCCAAACCTTCATCTTTGCACCGGTGGCAAATATAAACGAAAAAACCCCCTTTTTGGGTCTGGAAACAAAATTTTTTCACAATTAAAACTCTTTTTTTTTAAAAGGATTAGTGCCCCTCTTTTTTTTGTCAGTTCGCCCTCTGTTTACCAAACATTGTTCAGAATTTTTAAACCAAATGGTGTCTTTTTAAATTCAAGTTTAAAAACAAACTGCCAATTTCATTTAAATTTTTTCTTTTTTTTAAATAGGGCTGTGAAATGCAAATTTACTTAATAAATGGGGGAACTGGAATAAACAGGAGTGGTCTGCTTTGAGTTAAAAAGAAGGGAAAAAATCTTTTTTTTTATATTCTATGAGTTTTTTGGTCCCAAAAAAACCAAAAAAAA
>NW_024384659.1:0-36078 GCF_016835505.1 Polypterus senegalus
TTTAACGGGGGGGTTCAAGAGTTTGAACGGGGGTCTCGAGGGATATCTAGGCCCCCCCTTTTACTGACGTCCCTTTTTTGTTTTGTGGCATCTAGGGCGGGGGTGGAGGTGGAGATGGTGGTTTAAAGCCGTCCCTCTTCCTTGCCCCTGGTCTCCCCCGGCCCCCAAATCCCCCCACACCAAACACCCAAAGGGACCAACTGATGTCCCTCCCTCCCCCACCCACCCCCACTCCCAGCTGTATGCTACCTCGCTTTTCCCGACAACTCGGGGTTTTTCCGCCGGGGCAACCCTTGGGCTTTGTATCAGGCCTTGTCCAAGGTGGGCGCTTTGTCACGAGGCCGTGGAATGTCACAGGGTTCCGCTCGGCGCTTGTCTTAGGCAGCCTGCTTCCTCCTGCCAAGTTGATGTTACCATGCAGCTGGCCATGGGCAAGACGGGGGCTGGCTGGCCTGGGGAGTTGTGGCATCGCTTCTCGGGCCTTTGGCTAGATCAATGTAGTATCTGTTCTTATCAGTTTAATATCTGATACGTCCCCCATCTGGGGGCCATATATTAAATTTATTTTGGGAAAAGGAGATGGAATAGGGGGTTGTCCGTCCACTCCACGTGTCACCTGGGATTGCAGTACTTCCAGGAGCTGGTGCACTTTCTCCTTTTTCTGGTATAAAACAAGACAAGCAGCCTTGGCTGGGGATTCCTCTACTATGAGGGAAGGAAAGAAGCTCTAGCCAGAGCAGGTTGATTTAATTATTTAACTGAATAATTAATTATAATTTAGTTTAATTTGACTTAATTAAGAAAAGTTCATGCGTGCCTGTAGGACGCTATTGCTTGTAGTACTTCCAGCATTCCAACAGATGTCAGGCGAGGCTCGGAATTAGAAGGCCGCTGTTGTGGGGTGAGTGAAGAGTGTCGGACGACCAAGCCTGTACCGCAGCAGGAAGCCTTTTAAACTCCCAGAAACCACGCAGTCCTGCAGGCTGTCTGATGCTGCAGCGCTGTGTTGGGGCCTTGTTACACAGGCCCCGGGGAGGATTGCCTTCTCCTTTCATCTCAATCTCCAACAGGTGAACGTGGTGTCTGAAGAGTTGTGAACGGGTGTCTCGAGGGATATCTAGCTCGCCACCGCTTTCACTGACGCCTCCTTCTTTGTTTTGTGGGCATCTAGGGGCGGGATGGAGGTGGAGATGGTGGTTTAAAGCCGTCCTCTTCCTTGCCTGGTCTACCCCCCCTCCCCAAATCCCACCACGGCCCAAACACCCAAAGGGACCAACTGTCCCCTCCCCTCCCCACGCCACTCCACTCCCAGCTGTACGGCTACCTCGTTTTCCGCAAACTCCGGGGGTTTTTCCCGTTGTGGCAACCCCTTGGCTTTGTATCAGGCCTTGGCTCCCCAAAGGGGGCCGCTTTTGTCACAGGGCCCTGGAATGTCACATGGGGTTTCCCCCTCGGGCGCTTGTCTTAGGGCAGCTGCTTCCTCCTGCCGTTGATGCTTACCATGCAGCTGACGCATGGGCAAGCGGTGGGCTGGCTGCCTGGGGAGTTTGGGATCGCTTCCGCCTTGGCTAAGATCAAGTGTAGTATCTGTTCTTATCAGTTTAATATCGATCGCCCCTATCTGGGACCATATATTAAATTGATTTTTGGAACAGGAGATGGAATAGGGCTTGCTCCGTCCACTCCACCTCGACCCGGTATTGCAGTACTTCCAGGAGCGTGCACTTTCTCCTTTACTGGTATAAAACAAGACAAGCAGCCTGGCTGGGAGCCTACTATGAGGGAAGGGAAAGAAGCTCTAGCCAGAGCAGGATTGATTTAATTATTTAACTGAATTAATTAATTATATAATTAATTTAGTTTAATTTGACTAATTAAGAAAAGTTCATGTGCCTGTAGGCGCTATTGCTTGTCATACTCCAGCATTCCAACAGATGTCAGGCGGCGGATTAGAAGCTGTTGTGGGTGAGTAAGTAGTGTCGGACGACCAAGCCTGTACCGCTAGCAGGAAGCCTATTAAGCTCCCAGAAACCACGAGCAGTCCTCAGGCTGTCTGATGCGTCGCGCCTCTGTGTTCGAGGCCTTATTCCACAGGCGGCAGATGTGCCTTCCCTTCATCTTCAATCTCCAACAGGTGTGACGGGTGTCTGAAGAGTTGTGAACGTGGTGTCTCGGGATATCTAGCCTGCACCGCGCTTTCACTGCGCTCCTTCTTTGTTTTGTGGGCATCTAGGCGGGATGGAGGTGAGATGTGGTTAAACCGCCTCTCCTTGCCTGGTCTACCCGCCTCCCAAATCCCCACCGGCCAAACCCAGGGACAACTGCGTCCTCCCACGCCACTCCCATCCCAGCTGTATCGCTACCTCGTTCCGACCTCGGGGTTTTCCGTGTGGCACCCTTGGGCTTTGTTATCAGGCTCTCCCAAGGTGGCCGCTTATGTCAGAGGCCGGGAATGTCACATGGGTTCTGCTCGGCGCGTCTAGGGCAGCTGCTTCCTCGCCAAGTTGATGCTACCATGCAGCTGACGCATGGGCAAGACGGTGGGCTGGCTGGCCTGGGATTGTGGCACGGCCTTGGAGATCAGTTAGTATACTGTTCTTACAGTTTAATATCTATCGCCCCTTCTGACTATATAAATTGATTTTGGAACAGGGAGATGGAATAGGGTTCTCGACTCCAATTCGACCTGGTATTGCAGTACTTCAGGAGCGGGGCACTTCTCCTTACTGGTATAAAACAGAAAGCAGCCTTGGCTGGGATTGCCTACTTGAGGGAAGGGAAAGAAGCCTAGCCAGCAGGTTGATTTAATTATTTAACTGAATAATTATTAATTTTAATTAATTTAGTTTAATTGACTTAATTAAGAAAAAATTCATCCTGGGGCATTGTTGGGAAACCCCAACCAACAGGCAGGCAGGCCGGGGAAATTTGAAAGGCCCCTGTGTGGGGGTGAGGAAGTAGGTCGACACCGCCTGTACCCGGGAAGCCTTTTTTAAGCCCCAGAAACCCAACAGTCCCGCAGGTGTCTGAGTCGCTCAGCCGTGTTTTTGGGGCCTTTTACACAGGCGGCCAAGGCCTCCTTTTCTTCAATCCCAACAGGTGTGAACGGGTGTCTAAGAGGTGAACGGGTGTCTCGAGGGGTATCTACCCCACCGCCTTCACTGCGCTCCTTCTTTGTTTTTTGGGGATCTAGGGGCGGGATGGGTGGAGATGGTGGTTTAAAGTCAGCCCTCTTCCTGCCTGGTCTACCCCGCTTCCCCCAAATCCCACCACTCTAGCCAAACACCCAAAGGGACCAACTGACTGTCCCCTCCCTCCCCCACGCCCACTTACCCCAGCTGTGGTCGGGCTACCTCAAGCTCGCACAACTCCGAGGGTTTTTCCGGCTGCTGTGGCAACCCTTGGGTTTTGTATCAGGCCTTGCTCCCAAGGTGGGCCGCTTTGTCACTGCAGGCCGTGGAATGTCACATGGGTTCACGCCTCGGCGCTTTTGTCTTAGGCAAGGCTGCTTCCTCCTGCTGCTGATGCTTACCATGCAGCTGGACGCATGGGCAAGACGGTGGGGCTGGCTGGTCTGGGGAGTTTGTGGCATCGCCGCCTTTTGCTAAGATCATGTAGTATCTAATTCTTATCAGTTTACGTCTGATACTGCCCCGTCTAGGACCATATATTAAATTGATTTTGAACAGGGAGATGGAATAGGGCTTGTTCAATTCACCCACGCGATCTACCTGGTATTGCAGTATTCTCCAGGGAGCGTGCACTTTCTCCTTTACTGGTATAAAACAAGACAAGCAGCTCGGCTGGGATTGCCTACTATGAGGGAAGGGGAAAGAAGCTCTAGGCCAGAGCAGGATTGATTTTAATTATTTAACTGAATAATAATTAATTAATTAATTTAGTTTAATTTGACTTAATTAAGAAAAGTCTGGCGCAAGCCTGTAGGACGCTATTGCTTGTAGTACTTCCAGCATTCCAACAGATGTCAGGCGCAGGCTCGAATTAGAAGGCCGCTTTGTTGTGGGGTGAGGAAGCAGTGTCGGACTCCACCAAGCCTGTACCACCGCTAGCAGGAAGCCTTATTAAGCTCCTGAAACCACGAAGCAGTCCTGCAGCAGGCTGTCTGATGTCGCTGCAGCGCCTGTGTTCGAGGCCTTGTTCACACAGGCGGCCAGGATGTGCCTCTCCTTTCATCTTCAATCTCCGCCAGGTGTGAACGTGGTGTTCAAGAGTTGTGAACGTGTCTCGAGGGATATCTAGCTCGGCCACCGCCTTTCACTGACGCCTCCTTCTTTGTTTTGTGGGCATCTAGGGCGTGGGATGAGGTGGGAGATGGTGGTTTAAGCCGCCCCTTCTCCTGCCTGGCCCACCCTTACCCCCAAATCCCACCACGAGCCAAACACCCAAAGGGACTAACTGATCATGTCCCTCCCTCCCCCACGCCCACTCCCACTCCCAGCTGTATCGGGCACCTCGCTTCCGCGACAACTCCGAGGGTTTTTCCGCCGTTGTGGCAACCCTGGGCTTTGTGGTATCAGGCCTTGGCTCCAAGGTGGGTCATGGTCACGGTGTCATGGAATGTCACATGGGTTCACGCTCGGCGCTTGTCTTGAAGCAGCTGCTTCCTCCCCTGCCAAGTTGATGCTTACCGGGCGTAGCTGACGATGGGCAAGACGGTAGCTGGCTGGTCAGGAGTTTGTGGCACGCCGGGCCTTTTGGCTAAGATCAAGTGTAGTATCTGAATTTTATCAGTTTAATGATTCGATACGTCCCCATCTGGGGACCATATATTAAATTGATTTTTGGAACAGGGAGATGGAATAGGGCTTGCTCCTCATCTAATTCCACGATCGCATCTGGTATTGCAGTACTCCAGGAGCTGTGTGCACTTTCTCCTTTTACTGGTATAAAACAAGACAAGCAGCTCCTTGGCTGGGATTGCCTACTATGAGGGAAGGGAAAGAAGCTCTAGCCAGAGCAGGATTGATTTAATTATTTAACTGAATAATTAATTAATTAATTAATTAATTTAGTTTAATTTGACTGGTTTAAGAAAAGTTCATGCGCGGCTCGTAGGACGCTTATTGCTTGTAGTACCTGGCATCTAACAGATGTCATGCAGGCTCGGAATTAGAAGGCCGCTGTTGTGGGGTGAGTGA
Source organism: Polypterus senegalus (assembly GCF_016835505.1). Classification (NCBI taxonomy): domain Eukaryota; kingdom Metazoa; phylum Chordata; class Cladistia; order Polypteriformes; family Polypteridae; genus Polypterus; species Polypterus senegalus. The sequence goes on from NW_024384659.1 coordinate 5,160, forward strand.
AGTAGTGTCGGACTCACCAAGCCTGTACCGCTAGGGGCAGGAAGCCCTATTAAGCCCCAGAAACCACGGCAGTCCTGCAGGCCGTCTGATGTCGCTGCAGCTCTGTGTTCGAAAAATTTGTTCACACAGGCGGCCGGTGATGTGCTCTCCTTTCATCTTCAATCTCCAACACAGGTGTGAACGTGGTGTCTGAAGAGTTGTGAACGTGGTGTCTCGAGGGATATCTACCCCAATCATTTTCACTGACGCTCTTCTTTGTTTTGTGGGCATCTAGGGCGCAGATGGAGGTGGTGCTAAAGCCGTCCTCTTCCCTTGCCTGGTCTACCCCGCCTCCCAAATCCCACCACAGCCAAACACCCAAAGGGACCAACTGACTGTCCCCTCCCTCCCCCACGCCCCACTCCCACTCCCAGCTGTATCGGCTACCTCAGCTCACACAACCCAGGGTTTTTCCGCCGCTGTGGCAACCCTGGGCTTTGTATCACTGTGGCCTTACCTAAGTACGCTTTTGTCACTTAGGTCGCGGAATGTCACATAATTCACGCCTCGGCGCTTTGTCTTAGGGCAGCTGCTTCCTCCCTGCTGTTGATGTTACCATGCAGCTGGACGCGATGGGCAAGACGGTGGGGTTGGCTGGTCTGGGGAGTTTGTGGCATCGCCGGGCTCTGGGCTAAGATCAAGTGTAGTATCTGTTCTATCAGTTTAATATCTGATACGTCCCCTATCTGGGGACCATATATTAAATTGATTTGAACAGGAGATGGTAGGGGCTTCGTTCGGCCCACTCCACGCGACGTAATCTGGTATTGCAGTACCTCCAGAGCGTGCACTTTCTCCTTTTACTGGTATAAAACAAGACAAGCAGCCTTGGCTGGGATTGCCTATAATATGAGGGAAAGAAGCTCAGCCAGAGCAGGATTGATTTAATTATTTAACTGAATAATTAATTAATTAATTAATTAGTTCTAGTTTAATTTGATCTCACTAAGAAAAGTTCATGGCCTGTAGGACGCTATTGCTTGTAGTACTTCCAAAGTATTCCAACAGATGTCAGGGCGAGTGGGCTCGAATTAGAGCGTCAGCTGTTGTGGGTGAGTGAAGTAGTGTCGGATCTAACACCTCAAGCCTGTACCGCTAGCAGGGAAGCCTTATTAGCCCCAGAAACCACGGCAGTCCTGCAGGCTGTCTGATGTCGCTGCAGCCTCTGTGTTCGGGAGGGTCTTGTCTGGCCACAGGCGGCCAGATGTACTTTCTCCTTTTCATCTTCAATCTCCAACAGGTGTGAACGTGGTGTTCGAAGAGTTGTGAACGTGGTGGTTCAGGGATACTCCAGCTCGCCACCGCCTTTCACTGACGCTCTCCTTCTTTGTTTTGTGGGCATCTAGGCGGGATGGAGGTGGAGATGGTGGCTTAAAGCCGTCCTCTTCCTTGCCTGGTCTACCCGCCTCCCCAAATCCCACCACGTGCCAAACACCCAAAGGACCAACTGACTGTCCCTCCCTCCCCACCCTCCACTCCCAGCTGTATGGCCTACCTCGTTCCCGCACAACTCAGAGGTTTTCCGCCATGGCAACCCTTGGGCTTTGTATCAGGCCTTGGCTCCAAGGTGGGCCGCTTTTGTCACGAGGCCGTGGAATGTCCCTGGGTTCACGTCTCGCTTGTCTTAGGGCAGCTGCTTCCTCCTGCCAGTTGATGCTTACCATGCAGCTGGCGCATGGGCAAGACAGGTGGGGCTGGCTGGCCTGGGAGTTTGTAGCATCGCTTCTGGCCTTTTGGCTAAGATCAAGTGTAGTATCTGTTCTTATCAGTTTAATATCTGATACGTCCCTCACCTGGGGACCGGGGATATTAAAATGATTTGGAACAGGGAGATGGAATAGGGGCTCGTTCATTCATCTGGCACGACTCACCTTGGTATTGCAGTACTTCCAGGAGCGTGTGTGTGCACTTTCTCCTTTACTGTATATAAAAGAAGAGATTAAGCAGCCTTGGCTGGGATTGCCTACTATGAGGGAAGTGGCATAAAGCTCAGCCAGAGCAGGATTGATTTAATTATTTAACTGAATAATTAATTAATTAATTAATTTAGTTTAATTTGACTTAATTTAAGAAAAGTTCATGCGCCTTGTAGGACGCTATTGCTTGTAGTACTTCCAGCATTCCATGATGTCAGGCGAGGCTCGGAATTAGAAGGCCGCTTCGTTGTGGGGTGAGTGAAGTAGTGTCGACTACCAAGCCTGTACCGCTAGCAGGAAGCCTTGCTAAGCTCCCAGAACCACGGTAAGCAGTCCTGCAGGCTACGTCTGATGTCAGCTGCAGCCTCCTGTGTTCGAGGCCTTGTTCACAGGCGGGCTAGGATGTGCCTTCCTTTCTATCTTCAATCTCCAACAGGTGTGAACGTAGGCCTGAAGAGCTGCAACGGGTGTCTCGGGAGGGATATCTAGCTCGGCCACCTTCACTGACGCCTCTTCTTCTTTGTTTTGTGGGCATCTAGGGCGTGGGATGGTGTGGAGATGGTGGCTTAAAGCCGTCCTCTTCCCCTTGCCTGGTCTACCCCGCCTCCCCAAAGTCCCACCAATGAGCCAAACACCCAAAGGGGACCAACTGACTGTCCCTCCCCCACGCCTCACCCCACCCAGCTGTATCGCTACCCTCGCTCACATCAACCCCAGGGTTTTCCGCCGCTGTGGCAACTCCTTGGGCTTTGCATCATCAGGCCTTGGCCCAAGGTGTGGGCCGTTTTTGTCACGAGGCCGGAATGGCCTAAGGGTTCACGCCCGGGCGCTTTGTCTGAAATGCTTCCTCCTGCTGTTGATGCTTACCATGTGTTTACTTTGGCGGGCAAGACGGTGGGGGCTGGCTGGCCTGGGGAGCTCGTGGCACGCTTCTGCCTTTGGCTAAGATCAAGTGTAGGTATCTGTTCTTATCAGTTTACATCTGATACGTCCCCTATCTGGGGACCAATAAGTATTAAATTGATTTTAAACAGGGAGATGGAATAGCGCTGTTCATTCAATTCCACTTATCTAATCTGGCATTGCACTTCCAGGAGCGTGCACTTTCTTTACTGGTATAAACAAGACAAGCAGCCTTGGCTGGGATTGCCTACTGGCGAGGGAAGGGAAAGCAGTGCTTCCAGCCAGTATAGGATTGATTTGAATAGAGCCATAACTGAATAATTAATTAATTAATTAATTTATTTTAATTTGACTTAATTACAGGTGTTCATGCGTGCCTGTAGGACGTGCTATTGTTTCTGTAGTACTTCCAGCATTCCAACAGATGTCACAGGCCCTGAATTCAGGGAAGGTCATTGGTTGTGGGGTGAGTGAAGCAGTGTCGGATCTACCAAGCCTGTACCGCCAGCAGGAAGCCTTATTAAGCCCCAGAAACCACGAAGCAGTCCCAGGCTGTCTGATGTCGCTGCAGCGCTCTGTACCTTGAGCCCGTTCACAGGCGGCTAGGATAAAGCCCTCCCTTTCATCTTCAATCTCAACAGGTGAACGTGGTGTTCGAAGAGCTGTGAACGTGGTGTCTCGAGATATCTAGCTCGGCCACCGCCTTCACTGACGCCTCCTTCTTTGTTTCAGGGCATCTGTGGGCGGGGATGGAGGTGGAGATGAAAGGTTTAAAGCCGCCCTCTTCCTTGCCTGGTCTAATTCCGGGCCCCTGCAAATCCCACCACGAGCCAACACCCAAAGGGACCAACTGACTGTCCCCACGTGCCCACTCCCACTCCCAGCTGTATCGGCCACCTGCCGCGACAACTCCGGTGGTTTTTCCGCTAGGCAACCCTTGGGCTTTGTATCAGGCCTTGGCCCAAGGTGGGCCGCTTTGTCACGAGGCCGCGTGGAATGTCACAGGGTTCACGCCTCGGGCGCTTTGTCTTAGGGCAGCTGCTTCCTCCTGCCAGTTTGATGCTTACCATGCAGCTGACGCGATGGGCACACGGGTGGGCTGGCCTGGCCTGGGGAGTTTGTGGCATCGCCGCCTTTTGGCCAAGATCAAGTGTAGTATCTGTTCTTACTGTGAGTGGAGGAACCTGCTTGATTTTTCCATTGGGATCTTGTTTGCTATATAATTCTCTTTTGACAAGGACAGTTTGCTCTCAAAGTCAGTAAGGAAGTACAAGAGCTGTTTTACGGCTATTGAATTCTTGATTCTGGTGAAAGTAGGTTGGTCATCCACCTTGCCAAGTTTCTAGAATTCTGGAAACCAAGAAAAGCCATTGTGGAAAAGGAAAAAAAAAGAAGAAGATAGAAGTTTGGAGGAGGATCATTTGCATAGCCCGCCCACCAAGAAGAGAGCTGATATCTTTGAAAGAAGCCATTTCATCTGCAGACGACTTCCATCTGAAAGAAGAAGACTTACGAAAAGACCAAGAATGGATTCTGCAACCCTGTCTAGCAGTTTCTGCTGATGTTCCTAAGCTTCAGCATCTTGTTTACCTCCTGGGCTTCTGCCCCAAGTAGGAAGACCTCCGAAGCTGGGAAAGCAGCAGCTGCAGCTACCCAGCCTGGAAGATCAGCTCTTCTTTCTGGCCCCCTCTATATCCCTGCCCAGGCTCACCTGACTCCAGCCCGCCAAAGTTCCAGGAGGCCCCGCTCTGGGAACCCTGGATGAAGCAGACGGTGGTGCTGGGAGGTTCAAGGAGGCTGAGGGAAGGATCCCTGAAATGAGTGCAGAGTGGACCTTTGGGAAGAAATGGTCATGGAGCAGGGATTCTCCAGAGCAGTATTACATTGAGCAGTCCTGGTCTCGCCTGGGCCTCTCTATGTTACGCTTTGCCCCTATTATGGTCTGCAGCTGGGAAATGGTCCAGAATGCAGTGTCGACTCCCCTTTGTCTTTGTGGGGAATTGCCCCATAAGAGAGAGAGAGTGGAAGGAGAGTGACGATTGCCATGAGGAATCCCATACGCCTGGCAAGGACATCTCCACGTCTTGAAGCGCTTGCACCGGGTGAGGGAACCCACCAGATTCAGGACGGAATGGCTTCTGGACGGTAAGTGGTCGGTCATCGCCGTTAGAAGGACAACGCCTCCTCTCCGCCTCCAGCAATCTCCACCGCAGAGCTCCTTGGGAAACTCCGGCGGCAATCCTGCACTACTCCTGACCAGCCAAAATCCTGCAGGAGATGGAGCGAGCACATGTGTTGAAGGACTGCAAGCGAGGCCGCTTGCAGGAACTGCCGGGTGATCAGCCACCAGATCTAAAAGACTGTCCCAGGAAAGACCTGCAACCTCTGGGTGGACAGACCAGCCATGTGCACAGCAAGACTGCCCCTCAGAGACAGAAGTCCTACTGCCAGGACCTCAAACACTGTGCACACAGGAGGATCAAACCCAATCTGCCCGTCGATAGGGAAGCAGAAACTGAAGTCCCCCTGCAGCACTGGGCTGTACAGGGTAATCTGGGCTAGGTATGGAGCAAAGGGAGGAAAGACAAAGAACTCCACCCTCCCCTCGACCTCCTCCTTCCAACCCCCGAGGCAGCCCTCCCATGCTACTCTCAGAGCCTCACATCCACCCCCTCACTCACCCCTCAACCCGGAGGACTTTCCCTCTGGGCCGCACCTACAGGGAATCTACAAGAAGAGTAGAGAAGTCCAAACAGCCCAGAGGAGGACCAGAGAAGCCAGGGGCAGCCAGGCAGAGCCCCCATCTGAATGCCCACAGCAAGAAGACGCAGGAGACCTAGATGTAAGAGGAGCAGCCGGGTTGTGCTCTAAACTTCCAGCCTACTCCACAACGATGATGGACAAATTCGGCACAGATCAACCGCTGCTTCAGATCGGATCTCTGGCCAGACCAAGTCCCGCCGACCGAGGCGACTACTAGGGGCCTGGCCCACACTAACCTCTCCATTTTACTCCCCATGATGGCTACTCTTTCTTTATTTTCCATCAACGGAGGAGTATTCGCACAAACTGAGGAGACAGACGGTGATGACCTTCCCGTCCGGCCAGAACTGTGGATGTGTACATGCTTTAGAGTGGTGCCCTCCCCACCCTCCAGAAACCAATACCAATTCGGGCAAACGTCTCTGCACGGTCCTTCCTGTACTGGTCGAGGTGGTGACAACAAGGCAGCGGGATCACCGCCCCTTGTCAGGGGCCCACGCTTGACTGTCCGGAGTCACACCAAGGCGTCGGGCTGTCATTCACGGACGGATCGTATGGGGAGCCCGTCCGGCCTATCTGCGTGTATGCAATTCCCTGGGAAGAACGAGCGCTTTGGTTTCTCCAGACCTCTCATGGCCCCATCTCGCCACTTCCAGGGCGTGTGGTGATGGCCGGGACTCAACTGCCTCTGGAGGAGGGACGGGCGCAGCTCAGGCATTATCCACCAGACTGACACCACATCCAGGCTGCCCGTGAGACGGTGACAGAAGCTTCCCGTCGGACGCGGCGGGACTACTGGGCAGGCTCAGCCAACTACACCTGGAGCCGCCTGATGGCTCACCCGCTTCCCGATCGACTTTGTCTTCGCCTCCAGAGCAGTGACAGCCTAGAAGTACACACATTGGTCCCGTTTTCCTTGCAGACCACAGGGCGTTCACTAGGATCCCTCGGCCAAAGCCTTCCGCGATGGCCCGGTCGTGTAGAAACTGAATTGTAGCCTCCTGGAAAGGGAAGACGCTGGCGTGGAGCTAAGGACCGCTACGCCGCTTAAAGGAAGTAGAACCACTCTGGTGAGAAAGTAACATTGCGGGAATTTATTAAAGTTAAACTCAAAGTTTTCCAGGCCAAAGGAAGACGCAGGCGTGCCAACGCAAAGGGAATTCTGCAGACTGCAGAAGGAGCTGTGGTCCCTGCAAGAGCCACCAGTGCTGGGACGTGAGACGCGGAGCTGAGGAGACCAAGGAGAGCCTGAGGAGGCACTTTGAGGAGGAATCCAAACGATTGTCTTCTCGATCCAAAGTGGAGAACCTGAAAGGTGAGAAGTGTAACTCCTTTTCTCTTTTTAGGAAACTCCACTCCGCCACACTCCCCTGAGAGAACTGGCGCAGACGGATGAGGGTCGTCAAAACGGGAAAGGAGGCAGTGATGGGAGTGGTCCGGGACTACTACAGCAGCCTCTACTCCCCAAAGACGACCGAAGCAGACGAACCTAATCGGGTTCCTAACAGGTATTAACAAAACCTTGGATCCCACAGGTGAGTCTGCTCTGAACGCACTCCTTGACGCTGGGGAGCTGCACCCCCCGTCAGCCAGAATCCTCTTCCTAGAAACGGGCAGGACCCCGGCAGTGACGGACTACCAGCCGGGCGTATCGCCGGGCTGTGGACTCCTTACCGGCCCGGACCTACTGGAGCTTTACCGGGAGATGGTGGCGAGGGCAGAATGCTCTCCGCCGCTGAGAGAAGGACGATCAATGCATCTTGTAATAAACAGAAGGAGAGAGATGCGAGCTGAGGAATTGGCTACTCTATCACCCTCCTGAACGTGACTACAAAGATCCCGGCTAAGGTGATAGCCAACCGGGCTAAAAAGGTGATCGGACAGGTCGTCCACTCCAGACCAGACCTATGCATCCCCGACGCAGGATCGCCGGCAGCTTGGCCATGATCAGGGACTCGTACCACGCGGAGGGGAACGCCATCACCGCCGCCTTGGTCAGCCTGGTGATCAAGAGTAGAAAGCTTCTCTCGACCGGGTGTCCCAATGCAGTTCATGATCAAGGCTCTGGCGCAGGCCCGAATGGGCGACACGCTTGTTCGCATATTAATGCCTGATGTACCGAGACATTCCAGCATGGTGCTGGTGAACGCTGGAAAACTGGACTCTCTCGTCCTGTCCGGGTCAGATGCTGCCCTCTCCCTCTTTGTCTGTTGTATAGAGTTCTGGCGGGAAATGGATCAGAGGAAGACCGGAGATCAGGGGAGAGGGATCACCGCACTGACCGACAGAAGAGAGATCAGATGCTCCTCTACATGGACGACACCGCGGATCTGGCGCCGACCAGAGATCGATGACGGCGCTGGGCGGAGATCTGCTAAGACTCGGACTTGCTTCGAGCAAAGGTCAATCATGGAAGTCAGAGGCGATGCTCGGGGAATGGCACTGACACTCTCCGTTAATTCTCCCCTTCACCATCAGACGGACTCCATCAAGATCCTGGGCAGCTGGTTCAAGCGGAGAGGGAGCGCCCTGAAGACGTGGGACGAGACTGGCCAAAGTCAGACAGAAGATCGGCTCTGGAGAGCCTCAGGGACCTCACCGCGGAAGCAAAGCGCTGGTGCTATGGAATGAGATCCTCCCGTCCCCAGTAGGCACCGGCCCAGGCATGGCCACCTCGCCACTGTCTGCAGAGCCATCACCAGGGCAGTCTTTCACTTCATCTGGGCTCATAGCAGAGTCAGCTGCAGCTCATGTACAAAGGAACCCCGGAAGGGTGGGAAAGGCATCCCACATCCCTACCCTGCCTTGGGGCCTTCTTGCCTGCAACTGCATCCGCAGGACACTGACGGAGTACAGCAGCGGATCGTCCTGAAACGCCTATGTCCCGCTTTTCCTCCTGCCAGTCTGAAGAGACTGCTGGGACAAGTGGGACAGCTCCTACCCCACAACTGGGACACTCCATGGTTCTACACGGATGTTGTCCGCTTCGTAACGGAACACGCACCCTCAGGAGTCAAACCGACCTGTGGAAACCTAAAACCATCTACAAGCTCATCAGAGCCAAAAGACATCGGAGCCTACTGAAACCTACCATCAGCTTACTGTGCCACGGGTGGTCTGTGGGAGAACATAGCCCAAAGAACTGACAAAACAGGCACAGGATCTCAGCGATGACTGTGCTGGGGACTGCCTCTCCTCACAAGGTTCATGCAAAGGAACCCAGGCAGATACAGACACTGCACCATGGTGCATCCAGCGGAAGAAGACGCGACTGCACCTCTTCTGGAAATGCCCAGTGGCATGTTCTTTTGACTCTGAAGAGGAATTCAAAGAGTCGGTACCCAGAGACATCTTTTCGTACCATTCGGGTGCTCTATGGACTTTTCTCCCGGTACCCACTCACCAAGCCACCGAGGAGTACATGCCTCATGCCATGAAGGACGCTTCTATGGGCCTCCTCAGGAACCGGGCCAGTCTCAGGAGGGAAAGGATGACACCCAGTGGACTGCTGCAGATACATCCGCAGCCTCCCAAAGACTATTCTATCTCTGACCCTTGAAGAACTGAGGATATGCAAGACTACCCTGCCCCTCCAAGAGGTTTATTAATGTAACCTTGGTTTACTGCAGCCTTCTGGCAGCCCTCTTGGAGGACAAGCTTTCAGGACGGGACCAAGTCGAGACTGCAATAACTTGTAAATAGTAACAGAATGTGGAACACTGTATTGAATGTAATGGAAAATAAATCCCAATGTTATTGACAAAACACTCTAATATGGGCATGTAAGATTGTAAAGATTGTGATTTTATATACAAATTACCTCTTTTGTATATGTAAATAAGGTGTTGTAGGTAATGTGTGGAGAGGAAAGACTGTATCTAGTCTATAGCTGAAGGTATGAGTCATCTTGTTTGGAATTGTAGATTAAAAGTATCGTAAGACTATTAGACTGTGCTTTATATATATACCCAAACATATATGTAAATAAAGTATATTTTTTCAAAAAATCCTGTTCTTATCAGTTTAATATTCGATAATGTCCCCTATCTGGGGACCGTATATTAAATTGATTTTGGAACAGGGAGATGAATAGGGCTGTCTTCATTCACTCCACGAGATCGCACCTGGTATTGCAGTATCTCCAGGAGCCGTGCACTTTCTCCTTTACTGGTATAAAACAAGACAAGCAGCCTTGGCTGGGATTGCCTACTATGAGGGAAGGGGAAAGAAGCTCCAGCCAGAGCAGGATTGATTTAATTATTTAACTGAATAATTAATTAATTACCCACCAGTTTAAATTAATTTAATTAAGAAAAGTTCATGCGTTCGTAGTGGACGCTGTATTGTTTAAATTTCCGTTATCCCAACAGATGTCAGGTTTAGGCCTGAATTAGAAGGCCGCTGTTGTGGGGTGTGAGGAAGCAGTGGCCTGACCCACCAAGCCTCGTACCGCCAGTATAAAGCTCATTAAGCTCTCAGAAACGGCTAAACTCTGCAGGCTGCCTGATGTCGCTGCATGCCCCTGTGTTCGAGGCCTTGTTCACACAGGCGGCTGGTAATGCCTTCCCTTTCATCTCAATCTCCAAATAGGTGAACCGGCATTGAAGAGTTGTGAACGCGGGTGTCTCGGGAGGGATATCTTAGCTCAAGCCACCGCTTTCACTGACGCCCCTTCTTTGTTTTGTGGCACTAGGGCGATGGAGGTGGAGATGGTGGTTTAAAGTCAGCCCTTCCTTGCCTGGTCTACCCCGCCTCCCCCAACCCACCACGAAGCCAAACACCCAAAGGGACCACAACTGACTGTCCTCCTCCTCCTCTCCCCCACGCCCACTCCCACTCCCAGCTGTATCGCTACCTCGCTTCCGCATAACTCCAGGGTTTTTCCGCCGCTGTGGCAAACCCTGGGCTTGGTATCAGGCCTTGGCCCAAGGTGGGCCGCTTGTCACAGCACGTGGAATGTCACATGGGTTCACGCCTCGGCGCTTGTCTTAGGCAGCTGCTTCCTCCCTGCCAAGTTGATGCTTACCATGCAGCTCGACGATGGGCAAGACGGTGGGCTGGCTGGCCTGTGGAGTTTGTGGCACGCTTCGGCCTCAGTTTGGGTGATCATGTAGTATCTGTTTTACCAGTTTAATATCTTTATTACGTCCCTATTCAAATTATATATTAAATTTTGATTTTTGAACAGGGAGATGGAATAGGGGCTTGTTCACCCACCTTACCAGATCGACCTTTGGTATTGCAGTATCAGGAGCGTGCACTTTCTCCTCATTGGTATATAAAATAAGACAAGCAGCCTTGGCTGGGACGCTCTACCATGAGGAAGGGGAAAGAAGCTCAGCCAGAGCAGGATTGATTTAATTTATTTAACTGAATAATTAATTAATTAATTAATTTGCCAAATTGACTTACCTGGGTTAGTGTTCATGCGTACCTGTAGGACGCTATTGCTTGTAGTACTTCCAGCATTCCAACAGATGTGGCTTAGGCTCGAATTAGAAGGCCGCTGCTGTGGGGTGAGTGGTTGTGTGTCGACCACTCAAGCCCAGCCCGCCAGCAGGAAGCCTTATTGCTCCCCAGAAACCACGGGCAGTCCTGCAGGCTGTCCGATGTCACAGCAGCCAGCTTCTGTGTTCGAGGCCTTGTTCACACAGGCGGCCAGGATGTGCCTCTCTCCTTTCATCTTCAATCTCCAACAGGTCTGAACGTGGTACCTGAAGAGTTGTAAACGGGCGCCCCAGGATACCCGTAGCTCGCCACCGCTTTCACTGACGCCTCCTTTTGTTTTGGTGGGTATCTAGGGCGGGATGGAGGTGGTGATGGTGTTTCAGCCGCCCTCTTCCTTGGTACTGGTCTACCTCGGGCCCCCCAAATCCCACCACGAGCCAAACACCCAAAGGGACCAACTGACTGTCCTCTCCCCACTTCCACCCTACCCAGCTGTATCGGCCACCTCAAGCTTCCTCGCGACAACTCCCAGGGTTTTTCCGCCGCTGTGGCAACCCTTGCTTGGTATCAGGCCCTAGCCCAAGGGCTGCTTGTCACGAGGCCGGAATGTCATATGGGTTCACGCCCTCGCTGTCTTAGGCAGCTGCTCCTCCTGCTGTTGATGCTACCTGCGTAGCCATCACATGGGCGCACGGGCTGGCTGGCCTTGGGAGTTTGGTGGCACGCTTCGCCTTTTGGTTAAGATCAAGTGAGTATCTGCTCTATCAGCTATTCTGGATACTGCCCTCATCTGGGGACCATATATTAAATTGATTTTTGGAACAGGGAGATGGAATAGGGCTTGTTCATTCACCTAATGCGACGCATCTGGTACGTGGTGCGTACTCCAGGAGCTGCACTTTCTCCTTTACTGGTATAAAACAAGATGTTCTTGGCTGTGACTGCTCACTATGAGGAAGGGAAAAGAAGCCTAGCCAGAGCAGGATTGATTTAATTATTTAACTGAATAATTAATCAATTAATTAATTTAGTTTAATTTGACTTAATTAAAGGAAAAGTTCATGCGTGCTCAGAGACGCTATTGCTTGTGGTACTTCCAGCATTCCAACAGATACTGTATGCAGGCTCGGAATTAGAAATGGCCAGTCAGGGGTGAATGGAAGTAGTGTCGGACGCACCAAGCCTGCACACCGGCTAGCAGGAAGCCTTATTAAGCCCCAGAAACCACGGCAGTCCTGCAGGCTGTCTGATGTCGCTGCAGCGCCCCTGTGTTCGAGGCCTTGTCTACACAGGCGGCCAGGATGTGCTCTCTCCTTTTCATCTTCAATTCCAACAGGTGTGAACGCGGTGTTCGGAAGAGCTGTGAACGGGTGTCTCGAGGATATCTAGCTCACACCGCCTACCGCCTTCTGCAGGGAAATGTAGGGCGGGATGGAGGTGGAGATGGTGGCTTAAAGCCGCCCTCTCTTGCCCTTGGCCCCCTACCCTGGGCCTCCCCAAATCCCACCACGAAGCAACACCCAAAGGGACCAACTGACTGTCCTCCTCCCCACCACTCCCACTCCCAGCTGTATCGCTACCCTGCCTCAGCACAACCCGAAAAGGCCTTCCCTGGCCAAGCAGTGGCAAACTCTGGGCTTGGTATCAGGCCTTGCCCATGTGGGCTGTCACGAGGTCAGTGGAATGCCACATGGGTTCACGCTTGGCGCTTTGGTTCCTAGGGCAGCTGCTTCCTCTCCTGCCAAAGTTGATGCTTACCATGCAGCTGACGCATGGGTGACGCAGTGGGGCTGGCTGGCCTGGGAGTTTGTGGCATCGCCGCCTTTGGCTAAGATCATGTAGTATCTGTTTCTATCAGTTTAATATCTGATAATGCCCCCTATCTGGGGACCATATATTAAATTGATTTTTTGTCATGCATGGAATAGGGCTTGCTCCGCCCACTCCCACGACGACCTGGTATTGCAGCATCTATAGGAGCTGTGTGCACTTTCCCCTTACTGGTATAAAACAAGACAAGCAGCCTTGGCTGGGGATTGCCTACTATGAGGGAAGGGAAAGAAGCTCTAGCCAGAGTAGGATTATTGATTTACACTATTTAAACTGAATAAATTAATTAATTAATTAATTTGGGGTTAAATTTGACTTAATTTAAGAAAAGTCCAAGGTACTGCAGGACGCTATTACAGTACTTCCCAAGCATTCCAAATGATGTCAGGCAGGCCTCCATAATGCCACGTAAGGAGTGCCAAAGTGCCCGACACTCAAGCTTCAACGCTAGCAGGAAGCCTAAGTTCCAGAAACTATCAAGCAGTCCTGCCCGATGTCACGCCAGAAATAGCCTGTGTTCGAGAGGTGGCCTTGTTCACACAGGCGTCAGGATGTGCTTCTCCTTTCTATCATCTTCAATCTCCGTTAGTCCTAAACGTAGGTCTAAAGAGTTGTGAACGCAGGTTCCTGAGGATATCTAGCTCGTCACCTTCTTCACTGATCGCCCCTGTTTCCCGGTGGCATCAGGCGTGGACATGGCGCGGAGATGGTGGTTTAAAGCTCGCCTCTTCCTTGCCTGGTTATTCACCCCGGCTCCCCCAAATCCCACCACGAGCCAAACACCCAAAGGGACCAACTGATTGTCCCTCCCCACGCCTAATTCCCACCCCAGCTGTATCACCAAGCTCCACAAACCCCTGAGGGGTTTTTCCGGGCCAGTTGTGGCACCCAGCTTGCACGTGGCCTTGGCTCCATGGGTGTAGTCATGTACGGCCGCAGGCCGCACGCTTCCATGGGTTCACGCCTCGGCGCTTTGGCCCAGGGCAGCTGCTTCCCTCCCTGCCAAGTTGATGCTTACCATGCAGCTGACGATGGGCAAGACGGTAGCCTACGCCTGGGAGTTTAAAAAGTACCGGCCTTTTGGTTAAGATCAAGTGTAGTACTTGTTCACTGGGGCTTTAATATCTGATACGCCCTCATTCAAAACTATATTAAATTGATTTTCGGAACAGGGAGATGGAAGTCAGGGCCAGTTCATTCCACTCTAATGACGCACCATGGCTGTGTACCAGGAGCGGTGCACTTTCTCCTTTACTGGCATAAATGTTATCAAAGCAGCCTTGGCTGGGATTGCCTAATATGAGGAAGGGAAAGAAGCTCTAGTACAGTGACTACTCAATTATTTAACGGAATAATTAATTAATTACCAATTTAGCTTAATTCGACTTGTACCAATATTCTATGCGCGCGTTTCGTGGTAATGCCATGGCTGCATACTTCCAAGCATTCCAAATAGATACCAAAGGTGCCCAAATTAGAAGGCGCCTGCCAGGTGAGTGAAGCAGTGTCGACGACCAGCTCAAACCACAGCGTGCTTCCACAAGCCCCAGACGAAGCAGTCCCGCAGGCTGTCTGATACTGCAGTTTTTCCTGTGTTCGGAGGCCTTGTTGTTCATTTGCAGCGGGCTTGTATGTTTTCCTTCCTTTTCATCTTCAATTCCAAATTAGGTGTGAACGGTGCCCAAAGAGTTGTGAAACCGTGGTGTCTCGAGGGATATCTAGCTCGCCACCGCCTTTCAATGACGCCTTTCTTGCCTGTGGGCATCTAGGGCATTTGGCGTGAGATATGGTTTAAAGTCAGCTCCTTCTCCTTGCCTTTGGCTCAGCCCCGCCTCCCCAAACCCACCACCAGCCAAACACCCAGCGGAACAACTGACTGTCCTCCCCCACGCCCACTCCTCCCAGCTGTACTGCCACCAAGCTTCCCACAACCCCAGGGTTTTTCCCACTGCTGTGGCAACCCTTGGGGCTGTACTAGGCCTGTCCCAAGGTGGGGCTGCTTTTGGTCACGAGGCCGCAATGTCAAGCATGGTTCACGCCTCGGCGCTTAGTCTTAGGGGCAGCTGCCTCCCGCTGCTTGATGCTACCATGCAGCTTAATTTACGCGACGTGTCATGGGCCTTGGGGAGTTTGTGGCATCGCTTCTCTGCCTTTTTGGCTAAGATCAGCGTAGTATCTGTTCTTATCAGTTTAATATTCGATACGTCCCTCATTCCGTGACCCATATATTAAATTGATTTTTGAAACAGGAGATGGAATAGGGGCTTGCTCCGGTCTAATTCCACTGTACTCACCTGAAAAGGCAGTACTCCAGGAGCCGTGCACTTTCTCCCTTTTACTGGTATAAAAACAAGACACAGCCTTAGCTTGCATCGCCCACCATATGGGAGGTACAGCCTTAGCCAGAGAAAGGATTTGATTTAATTGCTTAAAATCTGAATAATTAATCAATTAATTAATTTAGTTTAATTTGAATTTAATTAAGAAAAGTTCCATGCGCCTGTAGGAATTCATTGTTGCAGTACTTCCAGCATTCCAACAGATGCTCAAAGAAAGCCTGGAATTAGAAATACCGCTGTTGCAAGTGAGTGAAGGTGCCTCTATTCACCAAGTTTGTACCAAGTAGCAGTGAGCCTTATTAAGCCCCAGAACCACGGGGCAGTCCCTGTGTACGTCCACGCTGCAGCTCTGTGTTCGAGGCCTGTGGTTCACACAGTGGCCAGGATGTGCCTTCTCCTTTCTATCTTCAATTCCAAGCAGGAAACTGGGTGTCTGGAAGGAGCTGCGGAATGGTGTCTCGAGGATATCTGTGTCGGTCACCACTCAGACGCCTTCCTTCTTTGTTTCTGCACCAGGCGGGATGGAGTGGAGATGGTGGCTTCAAAACGCCCCTTCCTTGCTCGGTCTACCCCGGCCTCTAAATCCCACCACGGAAAGGCCAAACACCCAAAGGGACCAACTGACTGTCCCTCCCCTGCCCCACGCCCACTCCTACCCCAGCCGCATCGGCTACCTCGCTCGCCGCAGACAACCGGTGTGGCTCTTCCGCCGCTGTGGCAACCCTTGGGCTTGTATCAGGCCTTGGGTTCCCAGCGTGGGCCGCTTTGTCACGAAAATGCGGGAATGTCACAGGTTCACGCCTCGCTGCTTTGTCTTAGGGCAGCTGCTTCCTCCTGCCGTTGATGCTACCATGCAGCTGACGCATGGGCAAGAGACGGGTGGGGCTGGCTGGCCTGTGAGTTTGTGGCATCGCCGGCCTTTTGGCCAAGATCATGTAGTATCTGTTCTACTTGGGAGGGAGAACTGCTTGTTTTATTCCATTGGGATCGTGTTTCATATATAATTCCTTTTGACTTGCAAGTGATTGAAGCTCTGCTCTCAAAGTCAGTAAGGAAGCACAAGAGCCAAGTTTTACGAAGGTCAAATTGACTTTTGAGTAAAAGTAGGTTGGCTGAGTCCAATTACTTTTTACAAAGCTTCCACATTTGAAACCAAAGGTTTCAGAAAAGAAGAACTAAGTTTGAGGAGGATCATCTGCATAGTCAACCACCAAGAAGAGAGAGCTGATATCTCCAGGAAAGAAATTCTAGTCTCTCTATCTGCAGACTACTCCATCTGAAAGAAGAAAAAGACTACCAAAAGACCAAGAATGGATTTCGCCCAGTTTCTGCTGATGTCTGCTTTCCAGCCTCCTGCTCGCCCCTCTGCTTCTGCCCTGCCAGAAGACCTCCTAGAAGCTGGGAAAGGAGAAGGCAGCTATCCAGCCTGGAAGATCAGCCCCTCTCTGGCCCTTCTATCGTCTAGGTCTCGCAGAGCTCACCTGACTCCAGCCCGAAAGTCCCGGCGGATGGCCCCCCTGTCTCCTGGAACCCCTGGATGAAGCAGACGTAGTGCCGAGGCTCAAGGAGGTGGAGGGAAGGATCCTGAAATGAGTGCAGAGACCTTTGGGAAGAAATGGTCGCGGAGCAGGATTCCAGAGTAGATACATTGAGCATACAGATATCTCTGGGCCTCTTTATGTTACGTTTGCCTCCATTAAGGCCCGTAAGCGCTATCGAAATGGTCCAGAATGTACGCCGACTCCCTTTGTTTCTGGCTAGGGAATTGCCCCATACAGAGAGGAGGAAAGGAAAGTGACGATTGCCATGAGGAATCCTACACGCTCGGCAAGACATTCCACGCTCGAAGCTTCACCGGTGGTGGGAGGGAACCCACCCAGATCCAGGATAAACGCTCGGACGGGTAAGTGGTCGGTCATCGCTAGGTTATGGAAGGATAATCTTCCAAAACGGTCTCCAGCACCTACCGCAGAGCCTTTGGGAAACTCGGCGGCAATCCTGCACCACCCCACCAGCCAAAATCCTGCAGGAGATGCGAGCCATGGGCCAATGGCTGAAGGAATGCAAGGAGGCTTGCAGGAACTGCCGTGGTGACTGGCCACTAGACGCAAAGACCGTCCCAGGAAAGACCTGCAACCTCTCTGCAGTGACAGACCCAGCCATGTGTACAAAGACTGCCTCTAGAGACAGAAGTCCCACGTCATTGCTGTGACCTCAAACAGTCTGCACGGAGGAGGACCTCAAAACCCACCTGCCTGGCCGAAAGGGAAGCCCAAACTGAAGTCCCCTTGCAGCACCCTCCGGGCGTGGCACAGGCAATCAGGAAAAGGGACAAAGGAGGAAAGACAAAGAACTCCCACCCCCTCGACCTCCCTCCTTCCTGAATTACCTCGAGGCAGCTCCCCTCCCATGCTGCTTCAGAGCCCTCACTTCCACCTCCCCCCACCCACCTCAACCCGAGGATTTTCCTCTCACAGTCTGCCAGGAATCGGACAAGGAAGAGGAGAAGTCCAAACAGCCCAGAGGGAGGACCAGAGAAGGAAGAAGACAGTAGAGCCCCATCTGATCGTCCAGCAAGAAGAGACGAGAGACCCAGATGGAAGAGGGAGTTGTTTCAAGCAGTTTTGCAAACTTCCAGCCTGCCCACAACGACATGGACAACCTGGTACAGATCAACCGCTGTTTTAGATCAAGACCTGGGCCGACAGACCCGGTCCCACTCTGACCGAGGCTTACTAATTAGGCCATTTCTGGCCCACACTAACCTCTCCACCTTCCTCCTACAGATGGCTACTCTCAATATTTCCATCAACGTGAGGAGCATCATACAGAAACTGAGGGAGACAGACGGGTGATGACCTTCCTGTCCGGCCTCAGAACTATGTATGTGTACATGCTGCAGGAGTAAGTCTCCACCTCTAGAAAACTACCGCTACCTGCAAACAGTGGTTCACCGCCCTTCCTACTGGTCGGAGGTGTGGTGAGAACAAGGCCGCTGGACGCCGCAATTTGTCAGGGGGAACCAAGCACGCTGGACTCCGTCTGGAGCCTGCTCATGCCGGCTGCTGGTCGTCGACGCTCGGGCGGGTGAGCCTGTCCGCTCATCTAAGGCAGGTCGCACTCTGGGAAGAACGAAATATTGGAGCTTTTTCCAGACTCCTGAGGCCCCAACCCGCCACTCTCCAGGGCGTGTGGTGATGGCCGAGATTTCAACTGCCCCCTGGAGGAGGACGGGCTTAGGCTCCGCACATTCGGCCAGACTGGACAATTACATCCAGGCTGCCTAGGGATGCGACGGAAGCTCTTGTCGGACACACTTACCGGACGCCTCGCTAATTCATGCACCGGAGCCGCCCACCACTGGCTCGGCCCCGCCCCTTGGATTTAATTTCATCTTCGTCTCCAGAGCAGTGACAACCTAAAAGTACACATTGGTTCCGGGTGGCTTCTTTCCTCAGACTACAGGGCGGTTCACTTCCAGGGATCCCTCGGCCAAAAACTTTCCGTGATGGCCTGGGTCGTGTGAAACTGAATTGTAGCCTCCTGGAAAGGGAAGACGCCGCGCAGGAGGCCAAGGACCGCTACGCCAGCTTGGAAGGAAGAGAAATGCCACTCCAGAAAGTAAGCCACTGGTGGAATTTATTAAAGTTAAACTCCTGCAGTTTCTTCAGGCCAAAGCAGCACGCATAGGCGTACAACGGGTAAAGGAACGTGACTGCAGAAGGAGCTGTGGTCCTTGCAAGAGCTTCTACCCCAGTAAAGTGTCTGGGACGGAGACGGAGTTGAGGAGACCAAGGAGAGCCTGAGGAGTGCACTTTTGAGAGGAATCCAAACGCATTGTCTTTTCGATCCAAAGTGGAGAACCTGGAGAAAGGTGAGAAGGCGTAAAATTCCTTTTTCTTTAGGAAACTCCACCGCCACACTCTGAGAGAACTCAAGTAGACGATGGAGGGTCGCCAAACGCACGGAGGTAGTGATGGGGAGTGGTCCGGGGATCACGCGCAGCCTCCTTACTCCCCAAAGACGCATCGGGGCAGACGAATCACCGGTTCCAACAGGTATTAACAAACCTTGGATCCTACAGGTGAGTCTGCTCTGATCCACTCCTTGACGCTGGGGAGCTGCACTCTGCCGCCAGATCTTCAGGCCGGGCAGGACCCCGGCAGTGACGGACTACCAGCCGGCGTACGCCGCTGGGCCAGTGGGACTCATCGGCCTGGACCTAAGCTGAGCTCTACCGAGATGCAGGCGAGGGCAGGAATGTCTCCGGCTGTTGAGAGAAGGAATGATCACCACGCATCTTGTACAAAACAGAAGGGAGAGAGAGATGAAGCCGAGGAATTGGCTGCTCTATCACCCTCCTGAACGTGGACTAAAGATCCCAAGCTTGGCGCGGATAGCCAACCGCTAAAAGGTGGATCGATGGGGTCAGCCCACTCCAGATTCTCAGAACGCGCGTCCCCTGACGCAGGATTCACGCAGCCGGGCTGCTGATTAGGGGACTCGTGTATCTACGCGGAAGGAACGCCAGACGCGCCTCGGGTCAGTCGGATCGAGGCAGGCCTTCGACCGGGTGTCCCACGAAGTTCATGATCGGTGTCGCCAGGTCCGGAATGCCATACGCTCTGCCCTGTACATCAGCCTGATGTACGAGACACTTCCAGCACGGTGCTGGTGAACGGCTGGAAACTGACCCCTTCCCCGTCCTGTCCGGGTCAGACAAGGCTGCCTTCGTCGCCGTGCGAGTTCGGGCGGAACGGATCAGAGGAAGACCGAGATCAGGAGGGACTACCGCACTGGACCGAATAGAAGAGAGATCAGATGCTCCTTCATATGGACGACACGCTAACTTGATTCGCGCTTGACCGTAGGATCGATGACGGCGCTTATGAGATCTAAGTGTAAGACTTTGGACGTAAGCTTCGAGCAAAGGTCAATCATGGAAGTCAGGAGGCTATGCCTCGTGGAATGGCACCTTGACACCTCTGCCATCTTCCCTCTACACCATCAGACGGGACTCCATCAAGATCCTGGGCAGCTGGTTCGCATGGAGAGGAATGCTTCCTGAAGACGTATCTAGAGAGACTGGCCAAAAAGTCAGACAGAAGATCGGGCTGTGGGAGCCCTCAGGGACCCCACCGCGGAAGGCAAAGCACTGGTGCCGCGAACAGATCTCCCGGCCCCAGTACCCGGGGCCTAGGCATGGCCACCGCCACTGTTCG
Source organism: Polypterus senegalus (assembly GCF_016835505.1). Classification (NCBI taxonomy): domain Eukaryota; kingdom Metazoa; phylum Chordata; class Cladistia; order Polypteriformes; family Polypteridae; genus Polypterus; species Polypterus senegalus. The sequence continues at coordinate 25,620 of NW_024384659.1, forward strand.
CAGAGCCATCACCAGGGCAAGTCACCATCCAAATTCCAAGATGGACAGAGTCAAGCGGGTACTGCGTACAAAGAACCTCAGGCAGTGGGAAAGGCATCCCCGACATCCCCACCTTGCTCTAGGGCCTTTGTCTGCAACTGCATCCAGAGGACACTGACGGAGTATTAGCAGCGGATCGTCCGGAAACGCCCATGTCCCGCTTCTTCCTCCCGCCAGTCCAGCACCTGGCCATGCGGACAGCTCCTCTACCCCCACAACCGTAATACCCATGGTTCTACACGATGTTGTCCTTCAGAACGGAACACGGACCAGACAACCGGACTCGTGGAAACCTAAAACCATCTACAAGCTCATCAGAGCCAAAGACACGAATGGAGCCTATCGAACCTCTACCATCAGCCATTAAAAGCCACGTGGTCCAGGCGGCAGAACATAGCCTGGAAGAATTGACAAACAGGCACAGGGACTAAGTGTGGATGGGCTGTAAAGGGGGGACTGCCTCCGCTGCTCATGCATGCTACAGAAACGCAGATATTGATACTGCCCGTGGCATCCAGCGGAAGAAGACACCTGCGCACCCTCTTCGGGAATGCCTAGTATAGCTGAAGCCACTCTTTGACGCTCTGGAAGAGGAATTGGAAGAGTCGGTACCCAGAGACACCGACCCATTCCCCGTGCTCCCGGGCGGACCTCTTTCTCCCTGCACGCAGCCACCCAGGAGTACGGCCACCGTGCCGGGCGTGGAAGGACGCCTATGGGCCGCCAGGAAACCCGCCTCAGTCCTCAGGAGGAAAGGATGACAATCTGAGGACTGCTGCAGATACATCCCAGCTCTCAAAGACTATTCTATCGATGTGGACTCCGGGAAGAAAACTGAGGGATATGTAAGACCAATTCCCCGCCTCCAAGAGGTTTATTGATGTAACCTTTGGTTTACTGCGTAGCCTTCGGCAAAGCCCCTTTGAGGACAAGCTTCAGGGACGGGACCAAGTCGGTGACCGCAAATAACTTGTAAATAGTAAATAGAATGGAACGCCATATTGAATGTAATGGAAAATAACCAATGTTAGCTTCACAAAACACTTAATATGGTATTGATTGTAAAGATTGTGATTTTTATACAACCACCCCTGTATATGTAAATAAGGTGTTGTAGGTACGTATAGGTGGTGAAGGACCTGGTAATGTCTATAGCTTAAATACAGTCATCTCTTTGGTTTGGAATTGTAGATTGTATAGATTGTAAGATCTATTAGACCGTGCTCTTTATATTACATACACCAAAGATATATGTAAATAAAGTATATTTTTTCAAAAAAAATCTGTCTGTCAGTTTAATATCTGATACGCCCCTCATCTGGGGACCATATACAAATTGATTTTGGAACAGGAGATGGAATAGGGGCTTGCCCGGCCCACTCCACGATCAATCTGGTATTGCAGTAATTTCCAGGTTTCTAATTTTCTCCCTTTTACTGCATAAACAAAGGCACGCTGTTCCTACTGGGGATTGCCCACATGTGAGGGAAGGGTGCTAAAGCTCTAGCCAGAGCAGGACTGGATTAAATTACTAATGAAATACTAATTAATTAATTAATTAATTAATTTATTTTAATTTGACTAATTAAGAAAAGTTCATGCAAGTGGCTCTGTAGGACTATTGCTTGTAGTACTTCCAAAGCATTCCAACAGATGCCAGCCAAGTTCTGAATTGTAGGCCGCTGTTGTGGGGTATAAAGTAGTGTCGACCCACTGCCTCCGTGCCCGCTAGCAGGAAGCCTCCTATTAAGCTCCCAGAAACCATCAAGCAGTCCCGTGGCTGTCTGGATGTCGCTAAAAAGTTCTCTGGTGTTCTTGTGCCTTGTTCACACAGGCGGCCAGGATGTGCCTTCTCCTCATCTTCAATTCCAAATAGGTGTGAACGGGTGTCTGGAAGAGTTGTGAACGTAGGCCCCGGTATACCCCAGCTCACACCGCCTCACTGACGCCTCCTTCTTGTTTTGTGGGCATCTAGGGCGGGATGGAGGTGGAGATGGTGGCTTCAGTGCCGCCCCTCTGCCTGGCTCCACCTCTACCCCCAACCACGGAAATGCCAAACACCCAAAGGGGACCAACTGAGGTCCCTCCCTCTCACTCCTTTACCTCTACCCCCAGCTGTATCGGCTACCTGCTTCCGCACAACTCGGTGGTTTTCCGCTGTGGCAACCCTTGGGCTTTTTGTATCAGGCCTTGGCTCTAAGTAAAATGCCGGTCACGAGGCCGTGGAATGTCACATGGCTCTGGCCGCTCTCTGGCGCCATGGTCTTAGGGCAGCTGCTTCTCTCCTGCCAAGTTGATGCTTACCATGCAGCCACTACAAAAGACTGTGGGGCTGGCTGGCCTGGGGAGATTGTGGCATCAGCTTCTCAGCCTATTGGTCAAGATCAAGTGTGTATCTGTTCTAACAGTTTAATATCTGATACTGTCCCCATCTGGGAATCTTGTATATTAAATTGATTTTTGGGAACAGAGAATGGAATAGGGCTTGCTCATCTAATCTACCATCACTCAGTATTGCAGTGTATTTCCAGGAGCACTTCCTTTACTCTTGGGCAGGAAAAACTGAAGACAAGCAGCCTTGGCTGGGGATTGGGTCAAATATGAGGGAAGGGAAAGCAAGCTCTAGCCAGAGCAGGATTACTTAATTATTTAACTGAATAATTAATTAATTTTACTCTAATCCAGTTTAATTTTGACTTAATTTAAGAAAAGTTCACGTTCGTGTGGACGCTATTGCTTGTAGTACTTCCAGCATTCCAACAGATGTCAGGCGCAGGCTCGGAATTGTAGCCGCTTGTTGTGGGGTAGTGAAGTGAAAAGCCGGACGACCAAAGTCTGTACCGCTAGCAGGAAGCCTTATTAAGCTCCTGCGAAACCAATGGCAGTCCTGCAGGCTGTCTGATGCTGCAGCGCCCCCTGTGTTCGAGGCCTTGTTCACACAGGCGTGGCCAGGATGTGCCTTTCCTTTTCATCTTCAATTCCAACAGGTGTGAACGTGGTGTCTGGAAGAGCTGTAAACGCGGGTGTCTCCTGAGGGATATCTAGCCTGCCACCGCTTCACTGATCGCCTTCTTGTTTTAGTGGGCATCTAGGGGCGGGATGGAGGTGGAGATGCAGTGGTTTAAAGCCGTCCTCTTCCTTGCCTGGTCTACCCGCCTCCCCCCAAATCCCAGCCAAACACCCAAAGGACCAACTGACTGTCCCCTCCCCACCTTCACCCACTCCCAGCTGTATCGGCTAAATTAAGCTCACACAACCCGGCGGGTTTTTTCCATTGCTGTGGCAAACCTTGGGGCTTCAGGCCCCAGGCCTTGGGCTCCGTGGGCTGGCTGGTCACGAGGCCTGGAATGTCAGCTACGGGTTCACCGCCCGCTTGTCTTAGGGCAGCTGCTTCCTCCCGCTGCCAAGTTGATGCTTACCATGCAGCTGACGCATGGGCAAGACGGTGGGGCTGGCTGGCCTGGGGAGTTTGTGGCATCGCCGCCTTTTGCCAAGATCAAGTGTAGTATCTGTTCTTACCAGTTTATTATCTGATACGTCCCCTATCTGGGACCATATATTAAATTGATTTTTGGAACAGGCAGATGGAATAGGGCTTGCTCCGTCTACTCCACGCGATCGACCCAGCTTCCAGGAGCGTGTGCACTTTCTCCTTACTGGTATAAAATAAGACAAGCAGCCTTGGGCTGGGGATTATTTGTCATGAGGGAAGGGAAAGAAGCCTAGCTTTCAGAGCAGGATTGATTTAATGATGAACTGAATAATTAATTAATTAATACCTTAGTTTAATTTGACTTAATTAAGAAAAGTTCATGCGTACCTGTAGGACGCATATTGCTTGTAGTACTTCCAGCATTCCAACAGATGTCAGGGCGAGGCCTGGAATTAGAAGGCCGCTTGTTGTGGGGTGAGAGTGAAGTAGGTCGACGACCAAGCCTGCACCGCTAGCAGGAAGCCCATTAAGCCCCCAGAAACCACGGTAAGCAGTCCTGCGGCTGTCTGGATGCCGCTGCAGCCCCTGTGTTCCTGAGAGGCCTTGTCTACACAGGCGGCCAGGATGTGTGCCTTTCCTTTCATCTCAATCTCCAACAGGTGTGAACGTGGTGTCCGGAAGAGCTGTGAACGTGGTGTCTCGGTGGATATCTAGCTCGCCACCGCCACTGACGCCTCCTTCTTTTGTTTTGTGGGGCATCTAGGGCGGGGATGGAGGTGTAGATGGTGGCTTAAAGCTCGCCCCTTCTTCCTTGCCTGGTCTACCCCGGGCCTCCCCAAATCCTACCCACGAGCCAAACACCCAAAGGGACCAATCTGACTGTCCCTCCCCCACCACTCCCACTCCCAGCTGTATCGGGCAATTCTCGCCCGCACAACTCCAGGGTTTTTCCTACTGCCAGGCAACCCTTGGGCTTTGTATCAGGCCTTGGCTCCAAGGTGGCCGCTACCCAGGCCGGGAATGTCACATGGTCACGCTCTCGGCGCTTTTGTCTTAGGCAGCTGCTTCCTCCTGCCAAGTTGATGCTTACCATGCAGCTGACGCATGGGCAAGACGGTGGGCTGGCTGGCCTGGGAGATTGTGCATCAGCCGCCTATTGGCTAAGATCAAGCGTAGCATTCTTTATCAGTTTAATATCGATACGCCCCCATCTGGGACCATATATATTAAATTGGATTTTTGGAACAGGGAGATGGAGAGGGGCTTTGTTCTCATTCCCCGCATCTAATGTGATCGACTCAGGTATTGCAGTACCTAGAGCGGTAAAAATTCTCCTTTACTGGTATAAAACAAGACAAGTAGCCTTGGCTGGGATTGCCTACTATGAGTGGGAACGGCAGTCCTAGCCAGAGTGCAGGATTGATTTAATTATTTAACTGAATAATTACTCACTAATTAATTTAGTTTAATTTGCAATTTTAATTAAGAAAAGTCTATGCTGCAGTTTGTAGGACGTGCATATTGCTTGTAGTACTTCCTGTATCCCAACAGGCTGCTACAGGCCTTGTGTTCAGAAGGCCGCTGTTGTGGGGTGAGTGAAGTAGTGTCGGATCACCAAGCCTGTACCGCTTAGCAGGAAGCCCATAAGCTCCCAGAAACCACGTCCTGTAGGCTGTCTGATGTCATGCAGCCTCTGTGCTCAGTGGCCTTGTTCACACAGGCGGCCAGGATGCCTCATCTTCAATCTCCAACAGGTGTGAACGTGGTGTTGAAGAGTTGTGAACGCGGGTGTTCCAGGGATATCTAGCCTGCCACCGCTTTTCACTGATTGCCTCTTCTTTGTTTTGGTGGGCATCTAGGGCGGGGATGGAGGTGAGATGGTGCTTCAGCCGCCTCTTCCTTGCCTGGTCTACCCCTTCCCCCAAATCCCACCCACGAGCCAAACACCCAAAGGGACCAACTGACTGTCCCTCCCCCACGCCCTTACTCCCACCTCCCAGCTGTGTATCGGCTACCCTGCTTCTACACAACTCCGAGGGTTTTTCCCGCTGCTGTGGCAAACCCCTGGGCTTTGTATCAGGCCTTGGCCTGGGCAGGGGTCGCTTTTGTCACTTAGGCCGCGGAATGTCACATGGGTTCCCGCCTTCGGCGCTTAGTCTTAGGCAGCGCTTCTCCTGCCAAGTGATGTTAATTTTCATGCAGCCGACCCATGACTTCCGTGGGCTACTTGGCCTGGGGAGATTGTGGCACGCCTTTCGGCCCATTAAGCAATGATCATGTGTAGTATCTGTTCTTATCAGTTTAATATCTGATACGTCCTATCTGGGGGACCATAGCATAAATTGATTTTGGAACAGGGTATGAAACAGGCTTGCTCACCACTCCACGCGATCGCACTCGGTATTGCAGTACTTCCAGGAGCCGTGTGCACTTTCCCTTCATTCGGGTATAAAACAAGACAAGTGCCTTGGCTGGGATTGCCTGGTACTATGAGGGAAGGGAAAGAAGCTCCCAGCCAGAGCAGGATTGATTTTAATTATTTAACTGAATAATTAATTAATTAATTAATTTAGTTTAATTTGACTTAATTAAGAAAGTTCATGCGTGCCTGTGGTGGACTTTATTGTTGCAGTACTTCCAGCATTCCAACAGATGCTCGGGGCGAGTCTGGAATTAGCGCTTAAGTGGGGTGAGAAGTAGTGTCGGACGCACTAAGCCTGTACCGCCAGCAGGAAGCCTTATTAAGCCCCTAGAAACCACGGCAGTCCTGGTGGCTTGCCCGATGTCGCTGCAGCTTCTGTGTTCGAGGCCTTGTTCCACATGAGTATGGCCAGATGTGCCTTCTCCTTTCATCTTCAATCTCAACAGGTGGAACGTGGTGCTGGAAGAGTTTGTCCTGCCCCTATAGATATTCTAGCTCAAGCACCGCTTCTTCAACGACGCGCTCTCCTTCTTTTGTTTTAGGGTACCTGAAATGTGGATGGAGGTGTGAGATGGTGGCTTTAAAGCCGCCCCTCCTTGCCTGGCTCCACCCCGCCTCCCCCAACCCCACCACGAAACACCCAAAGGGTTCAAATCGATCGTCCTCCCACTTCACTCCCAATTCTAGCTGTATCGGCTACCTCGCTTCCGCACAACTCCGGTGGTTTTTCCGCCATAGGGCAAACCTTGGGCTTTGTACCAGCCCCAGGCCCAAGGGGTGGGCCGCTTTGGCTCACTTAAGGCCGTGGAAGTCGTTATGGGTTCACGCCTCGCTTTTGTCTTAGGGCAGCTGCTTCCTCCTGCCAAGTTGATGCTACTCATGCACATCTAGCGCGAATCGGGGCTGGCTGGCCTGGGGAGTTTGTGGCATCGCTTCTCGCCTTTGGCTAAGATCAAGTGTAGTATCTTGTTCTTACTTCAGTTTAATATCTATACCCTCATCTAAAATCTATATTAAAATTGATTTCAGCAGGGAGAATAGTAGTAAATTTGCCCGCTTCACCCAATGATCAATCTGGTAGTTTGCAGTACCTCCCCAGGAGCTTTTAAAAATTCTTCCTTTACTTGGGTGCAAAACGTAATTTCAAGCAGCCTTGGCTTTTGCATTTGAGAAGGGAAAGCAGCTCTGTGCTCAGAGCAGGATTGATTTAATTATTTAACTGAATACTACCAATTAATTAACAGTTTTAATTTGACTTAATTAAGAAAAGTTCAAGTGCGTTGTAGGATCTATTACGTTTGTAGCACCCAGCATTCCTAAATAGTACGCCAGGCGAGTCTCTGAAATTCAGAAGGCTTGTTGTGGGGGTGAGGGAAGTGAGTGCTCCACCACCAAAAGTTTCAAGTTCCCACAGTGCAGGAAGCCTTATTACAAGCTCCCAGAAAACCATCTAAGCAGTCCCAAGGCCTGCCCCACTGCAGCTCTGTACCGGTGCCCTGAGCCCACAGGCGGGGCTTATGGGATGTGCCTCTCTCTCCTTTCTACCCTTCAACCTCCCAAATAGGCGTGAACCTGGTGTCTGAAGAGCTACAACTGCAGTGTCTCGAGGGATATCTAGCTCACACCTCTTCACTGACGCCTCCCTTCTTTTAAGAGCCATGGGCATCTAGGGCTGGGATGGAGGGTGAGATGGTGGGCTTGGGGCCGCCCTTCTCCTTCACCTGGTCTACCCCGCCTCCCAAATCCCACCACGAGCCTAAACACCCAAAGGGACCAACTGATCTGTCCCTCTCCCCCACGCCTCCACTCCCACCCTAGCTGTATCACCTGCTTCCCAAGACAACCTCGGAGGGTTTTTCCTACTGCTGTAAAACCCTTGGGCTTTGTATCAGGCCTTGGCCCCAGGGGGCCGCTTTTGTCACGCAGGCCGGAAGTCCATGGGTCACGCCTCGGGCGCTTGTCTTAGGGCAGCTCCTCCTGCCCAAATTGATGCTACATGCAGCTGACCATGGGCAAGACTGGGGCTGGCTGGCCTGGGAGTTTGTGGACGCTTCTCGCCTTTGGCTAAAGATCAAATGTAGTATCTTGTTCTTTCAGTTTAATATCGATAATTGGCCCCTATCTGGGGACCATATATTAAATTGATTTTGGAACAGGGAGATGGAATAGGGGGTTGCTCTCCACTAAAGGACGAACTGGTATGCAGTACTTTCCCGGACGTACTTCTCCTTTACTGGATAAACAAACAAGCAGCCTTGGCTGGGGATTGGGCCCACCATGAGGGAAGGAAGAGCTTCCAGCCAGAGCAGGATTGATTTAATTATTAACTGAATAATAAAATTAATTATTTTGTTTAATTTGACTTAATTAAGAAAAGTTCATGCGGGCCCGTAGGACGCCATTGCTTGTAGTACTTCCAGCATTCCAACAGATGTCAGCAGGCTCGGGAAATTAGAAGGCCCTTGCTGTGGGGTGAGGAAGAGTGTCGGATCTACTCAAGCTTACCGTAGGGAAGCCTATTAAGCTTCCAGAAACTCAAGCAGTCCTGCAGGCTTTTCTGATGCGCTCAGCTTTGTGTTCAGGCCTTGTTCACACAGGCGGCCAGGATGTGCCTCTCCTTTCATCTTCACCCAACAGGTTGTGAACGAGTTCAAGATTGTGAACGTGGGTCTCGAAGGGGTACTAGCCCACCGCCTTTACTGAGCCTCCTTCTTGTTTTGTGGGCATCTGGGCGGGATGGGGGTGGGGGATGTGGTTTAAAGTCGCCCTTCCTGCCTGGTCACCCCGGCCCCCAAATCCACCACGAGCCAAACACCCAAAGGGACCAACTGACTGTCCCTCTCCCACGCCACCCCACCCCAGTGATCGGGGTACTGCTTCGCACAAACCTGGGGTTTTCCGCGTGGGCAACCCTTGGCTTTTATCGGGCCCCCCCAGGGGGGCCCTTTTCACGAGGCCGTGGAATGTCACATGGGTTCGCCCCTCCGCTTGGGCAGCTGCTTCCTCCAGTTGAGCTACTCGGGCAGCTGACGCATGGGCAAAGACGGGTGGGGCTGGCTGGCCTGGGGAGTTTGTGGACGCCGCCTTTCAAGATCAATGTAGTATCTTTTTATCAGTTAATATTTGATACGCCCCTATCTGGGGACCATATATTAATGATTTTTGGGAAAAGGAGATGGAATAGGGCTTGCTCATCCACCCCGCATAAACTGGTATTGCAGTACTTCCAGGAGCGTGCACTTTTTCCTACTGGTATAAAACAAGACAAAAGCCTTGGCTGGGATTGCCTACATGAGGGAAGGGAAAGAAGCTCAGCCAGAGCAGGATTGATTTAATTATTTAACTGAATAAATTTTAATTAATTAATTTAGCTTTAATTTGTTAATTAAGAAAAGTTCTATGCGCGTAGGACGCATTGTTGTAGATTCCAGCATTCCAACAGATGTCAGGCGGCAGGAATTAGAAGGCCGCTGTGTGGGGTGAGTGAAGTAGTGTCGACCACCAAGCCTGTACCGCCCCGGAAGCCTTATTAAGCTCCTGAAACCACGGCAGTCCTGCAGGCTGTCTGATGCCGCTGCAGCCTGTGTTCGAGGCCTTGTTCACACAGGCGGCCAGGATGTGCCTCTCCTTTCATCTTCAATCTCCAACAGGTGTGAACGCGGTGTCTGAAGAGTTGTGAACTGGTGTCTCGAGGGATATTCTAGCCTGCCACCGCCTTCACTGACGCCTCCTTCTTTGTTTTGTGGGCATCTAGGGCGGGGATGGAGGTGGAGAGGTGGTTTAAAGCCGCCCTCTTCCTTGCCTGGTCTCCCCGCCCCCCAAAACCCACCACGAGCCAAACACCCAAAGGGACCAACTGACGTCCCTCCCTCCCCACGCCCACTCCCACTCCCAGCTGTATCGGCACCTGCTTCGCACAACTCCTAGGGTTTTTCCCCGCTGGCAACCCTTGGGGTTTGTATCAGGCCTTGGCCCCCAAGGTGGGCCGCTTGGTCCCGGCCGCGGAATGTCCCCATGGGTTCACGCCTCGCCCCTTGTCTTAGGGGAGCTGCTTCCTCCCTGCCAAGTTGATGCTTACCATGCAGCTGGACGCATGGGCAAGACGGTGGGGGGTGGCTGGCCTGGGGAGTTTGTGGCACGCTCCGGGCCTTTTTGGGTAAGATCAATGTAGTATCTGTTCTTATCAGTTTAATATCTGATACGCCCCATCTGGGGACCATATATTAAATTGATTTTGGAACAGGGAGATGGAATAGGGCTTGCTTCCCCTTTCCCCCAACGATCGACCTGGTATTGCAGTACTCCAGGAGGCACTTTTCCTTACTGGTATAAAACAAGACAAGCAGCCTTGGCTGGGGATTGCCTACTATGAGGGGGAAAGGGAAAGAAGCCTAGCCAGAGCAGGATTGGATTTAATTATTTAACTGAATAATACCTAATATTAATTTAGTTTAATTTGACTTAATTAAGAAAAGTTCATGCGTTAGACGCTATTGCTTGTAGTACTTCCAGCATTCCAACAGATGTCACAGGCTCGAATTAAAGCGCTATGAAGAAAGGGGCAA
>NW_024384660.1:0-7293 GCF_016835505.1 Polypterus senegalus
ACATAATAAAGAATAAAAAAAATAAAAACAAAATTATAAAAAAAAATAAATAAACTGAATTAACATCAATAAAAAAAAAGTTAAACCCGGGGGGGACAAAAAAAAACAAAAACCCCAAACCCGGAGAAAAATAAAATTTTTGGGGTTTCCCAGCCCAGAAACCCCACCCCCTCGGGGCATTCTCCCCAAAAAATGAAACTTCCTCTTGGTTTGGGGTTCCCACGGAAGGGCTTGATAAAGATGATGTCCGAGACTTTCCCAATCCACCCCATCGTTGTTGGGCATCTGATGCTTTGGTAGGTGGAGGTGGCCAGCCACACCACAAAAAAAAGGAAAAAAAAAAAAAAAGAAAAGAAACCAGAAAAAACCCGGTTAGAAAAAAACTTTATGCCCAGGCCCCTGAGCCACTTTCAAAAACAGACCCCCGCTGCTGCTGAGCCAGGAGTTCAATCTGACCGTAGGCCGGTCGGCGGGTTGGTCTATTCAACACCCCGGCCGGTATTTTTTTGGGTTTTTTATCAAACTCTTGAAAGCTTAGAGCCTTCGAAAGCCACCCAGGGTCCTAGTTTGTGAAGGCCATGCCTCCCATAACCGCATCCAAATGATTTTTTGAAACGGAACCTAGTTGCCCCGCCCTTTTTGTTACACACAAATGGCTATCTGCTCAGCCCGGGGCCCCCTGGAACATCATTAGGGTACAAAATGCGGGTATTTGGCGTTCTCCGGGGAAACACCCGCCAGTACATATCCCCGGGGGCGGTACCGAGACTGGCCCTAATCTGGTCAGTTGAAGGAAAAGAAGGTCGGGCCCGAAGGCTGGTCGGGAGGCTAGCTGTTAGGGGGAGTACTGGGTACGCAAACCTCAGGCCAAAACAATGGGGGGGCCTTCGGCCCGTAGACCATCATGCCATCAGGAGCATAGCTGGAGAGATGCATTGTTAACGGTCCGGGGTTTTTGAAAAAAATTTTTATAGCCGACAAACCGGCCACTTGGGGGGAAAGAAAATTTTACAAGAGACTACCCACCCGCCTGATTCCCCTTTTGTCAAGGCATTTTGATGGATGTCTCTTATTCAGGTCTGGAAATGTCTTTTAAAAAAACCAAAGGTCCCCGGGGTTTTGGTCAATGTGAATTTAATACAAAAGGTTTTTTTTTGTTTTGCCCAAAAAACCAGGAAGTGCAAGGACTTTAACGGCCCGCCCGCGCGCCGAAAGGCTGTCAAAAAGGGGGGAAAAAAGGAAAAACCCGGGAAACGTTAAAAAAAGAGCCCCGGAGGGTTGGGTGCAGTGGGGGGTCGAAGGGGGCAAACCCCAACAAAACAGAACAAACCTTAATCACATAAAAAAAAAATTTTAAATGGCAAAACAAGTAGTGATATCCAAAAAAAGATTTGATATTTTAAGTCCTGGGACCCATCCATCAAGCTGCCCCCCCGGGCCATCCCAAAGCAGAAAAAAGGACTGGGCCACCCAACCAAAATTTTTTTAATCAGGGGAGAATAAACCCCAGGGGCCCTCTATCTGGCCTAAAAAACCCAGTTGTTTAACACCCCGGCGCCCCCAAACACTCCGGCCCAAGGGTTTAGATCTTATATCCTTTAAAAGGAAAATTAGAAAAATTTTAAAATTCCATTCCGGAATCCATAGCATGAAGTTTGCCAAATCTGGGGCGGCCCCTTTCCATTTCTAAATATCTTATATCTATTTTTTTGCTTGGCTGTTACAATATAGGGTATTTTTCCCCTGACCGGGGTCTTTTTGTAAAAAATTAAATGAAACAGAGACCCAAGATTGGAAACAAATTTTGTAATAAGATTTAGAGGTTTGTCGGTATTCAATTTTAAAAGTCATCAGACTATTGTTCATTTAAAAAAAAGCCCCCATTTTTTTTTATAACTAAATTAAAAAACCCTTATTAACAGATCCGGGTGTTGAAAATATTAACACTAATTGATATCATTAAATATCTTTGTGTTTTATTCAGGTTTAATAAATTTCCCTTTTTTGTTTAAATTTAAAAGATAAACTCTTTAAGACATATTCAGACTATTCAGATGCATGTAAAAAAAAGATGATTTATTTAAAGGTTTCTCTTTTGGTTTTTCACCTATCAATTTCTTTTTCACCCGGGCATTTTTTCAAATTAATCTCCTTTTATAACCCCACTTTTCTTGGTTATTTATTTCATAATTAACTTTATTTTTTAATTATTTTGGCAAAAAGCCCTTACCATGACGGGTTAGTTCATATTCTAAACTCAAATTTAATGCTCTTCCCAATCAGGAGGAACCTCATTTTTAGTCCAGATGATTCCAAACCATTTTTAATTAGCCCCTACTATCCATCCATCCATTGTCTAACCCCTGAACGAACACAGGGCCCGGGGGTCTGCGGGAGCCAATCCCAGAAACACGGGGCCCAAAGGCGGAAACCAATCCTGGGCGGGGTCCCAAACCCCCCCGGGGGACCACAAAAAACACACCCCACCCCAAAACACACACACACTAGGGACAATTTGGTTTAATCCAAGCCATGTTTTTGGGACTTGGGAAACCCAAGCCGGGGAGAACAAAAAACTCCCCCCCAGGGAGGACCGGGAAGAAACTTGGGTTTCCCCTAACTCGGGGCAGCAGCGCCCCCACTGCCCCCCGTGCGACCTCCCACCTGATGTTCAAAATGTTTCCCCAACTTTTCCCCAAAGCCCAATAGAACATTTTACGATAATATCCCCAGAACAGGGGGTTCACTTTAGTGTCGTGAGCTTGGGGTGATCCTTGTGTCGGTTTTTAAGATGTTTTCTCTCCTTTGATTTGGATTTGTACATTTTATTTTTTACTGCTTATTTTTGTGATGGGGAAGTCAAAGTTTTTTTTGAAAAAAGCGGGCCTCTCCCCCGACTGTGACCCCTACAAACCCTGGCCTTTGACTCGATTCAAGAAGATTCAGCCCTTTTGACTTTTGGAATCGCAGTTCAAACTTCGTCCTTTTCACCCTGAATGCTTAAAAAAAAGGGGTGTTTTATTACAACAGGGGGGGCAGTTTTCAATGACACCTGGATCCCAAAAAGAAAAAAAAACCTCACAGTTTTGAAAGTTTTAAACTTGGCAAACCAATATAGTAGACATGATGTAACTATTCACAAAATTTTTTCCATCCTGTTTGGGCCCAAACGTTCCAAAAATAACCCTAATCCTCATCAGCCCTGTAGTGTACGGCCCAAAACCCAGTGTTTTCAAAAGTGGGGGGAATCAAGGGGCGTTTGCCCTCGGGGAACATGTTTTTTTATTTTTATTTAAAACTTTTAATTTAAATACTTTAAATCTTTTCTGTTACATTTAAAAAAGCTATTCTTTGTTGTAAATTAGTCCATATTTTTTCCCCTTTTATTCTTTTCGTTATTAAGGAAAAAGGGTGTTATGGGGTGTCTTAAAACAATTTTTGAAAAATATTATTTAAGCAGGGGGCGAGATGTTTTCTTCTTCCTGGGGGATGACAGAAAATAATTAAAAGGCATCCCCAAAACCAAAATAACCTTTTTTTCGGGGCTCTCTGATGAAAAATGGAAGGCTCTTCAAGCATTCACAGAATTTCAAAAACTTTTTTAAAAAAACCCCAGTCCCAAAAGGTTTTTTAAACCTGTTGATGAAAATTGTTTTAAATTAAAGCCTGAACATTTAAAAAAATGTTTGAAATAAAGACAAATAAAATTTATAAAAAACAAACGAGGGGCCCGGGAATAACCGAGCAAATCTAATTTAGCGAAGTCCCCAAAGAGTGTTTCAAATAACCCCTAAAAAGTGGTTCTAAACGGGGGGGACCCCAGGGGCACAAAGTAAAAAAAGGGGGCGAAGATGTGAAAAAAAAAAAACAAGAATGAAAATAGAAAACACATCTTTAAACCCCCAACCCAAATTTAAACCCAAAACACATTCTGATTAGAAAATAAATATAGAGATAAATAAAGGGAAAAAAGTTAAGGTATAATAAAATATCAAATAAAAGGTCATGAGAATAAACATTTTTCATGATTGACCAAAATTTTGGGCCCATTTGAAAAAAAATTTAAAACTTTTTAAAGGCCCGCATTTCTGAACATATGACTTACAAACCTGGGACATTAAGATCTCAAGATTCGATCTGTTTTGGATTCCGGATTAATAAAAAAACAGAGGGAGGTCAGGGTTTTTGTCACAGGACCCAAACTGTGGAGTGGTCTTCCTGCTTCCATAAAATCCCCCGGTTCAGCCTTTTCGGGGAAAACTCCGATGTTTGGCCCCTGCAGAGCCCATTAACTGTGCAGACTGCATCTCTGTTGTCAGCCATGCACTAAAACATAAGTAACATGATAATTATATTTGAATACTAACCCCCACCTATTCTGTTTCTTTTTTACTCAAATGTGGGCCCTTTGGGGCCCCCCCCCCAAGTTGTTTGCCGTTTTGGAAAATCATCCCCGATGGGGATCACAGGAATCGGGAAAGGGGGCCTTTCACAGCAAGGAGCCTGGGAAATGGGGGGGGTTGATGGATGAAAACCGGACCTAAAAAAATCCAAACCTAATTATGTCATTTTCATCTACTTTTAACCATACTTCAAAAATTTTTATTATTATTGTATTTAAATTTGTTCTGTTCTGTGTATTTATTTATTCCCCCCCTTTTTTACACCCTGCCCCAAAACCCACCTGAAAAGGGGGCTCTTTTAACTGCCTTTCAGAGGGGTTTTTCTATTTTTTTCCACAAGGTTTTTTTTTTGGGAGTTTTTTTTTGTCTTCTCAGAGTCAAGGCTGGGGGTGTCAAAGGCAGGTCTGTTAAAGCCCTTTCGGGGCCCTTCCGGGTTTTTCTATACAAAAAAAAACGTATTGTACTGTATTGTAAATTTGTAAACAGAATCTGAATGAAGGGGTGGAAAAAAGGTTATGATAGGAGATATCTGATGTCTCCAGTTCCTTTTTGGGGTTTATACAATTACAAAAAAGATACAGAATTAAGTTCTATGTATGTTTGGGGTGGATGTGATCCAAAAGTGGTCCAAAAAATCAGTCAAGAAAAATGTTGGAAAAAGGGCAGAATTTTTTGGGAAAAAAGGTTTTCTTATAATGTTTTAAAACTGGACCTTTATTTTCTTTAAAACAACTGGTTTTCCTTGGCTACTGAACATTATTTTGTTTACTAATGCTTTAGTGTTTAATTAAAATTACCTGACTATTTGATATTAGTTTAAGGAAAAGTAACTAGCTCTTATTTTGTGGAAACAAGGTGCTGAGCTGTTGGTCCCTTTTAGGGTCACTGCTGAGCTAAAGCTGCGATTTTAAAAAAAAGATTTTAGTTCAATAACTAAAAAAAGCCTTCTTACATCACTTGCCTCCATTAAACCAGCACCCCCCACTATAACCTCCTGGCTCCCAAAAGCACACTGTAAAAAAAATCTAAATTTGAATTTACAAATATTAAATGGTGAAGGTAAAAAAGGGCCCGAAAAAGGAAAAATTTTTTCACTGAAAATTACCTTATATCTTAAGAAAAAATGTTTTTTTTTTTCAGCCAAGTTCTTTAAAAACAATATTTTTTTACCTTCAAAAAATCTAAATACCGTTTATTGATGCATTACGTTATATGAAAAATCTGTTAATTTTTGGGAAAAATGTTAAATAATTAAAAACCAAAAGAAAACGGTAAAACATGTTTCCTAAAACTGGTTCATATTTGCAAAGGACCTTTTTACAATATTGTTCCCGGGGAACCCGGCACCCGGGGGACCAAAGAACGGATGCGCCCCAAACGGGGAAAGGTTTCCCCCGCCTGGGGTTTCCCTTAAAGATACGGGGAGGGCCAGTCATCCGGGGGGGGCTCAGAGTGAGCCGCGTCTCGACAGAAAGTCAGATGGGGGGCTCGGGCATCTGATGGGGTGCCTCCCGGGCGCCTCCCCCGGTGGGTGTTCCAGGCCGCCAACCGGAGGGGGGCCCGGGGAAAACCCCGGACACCTGGGGGGTTTTCCCGGCTGTGGCCCCGATTCTCCCCAAGATTAAAAGGGCGGGAGAGGGAAATCTGGGCTTCTGCTTTCTGCTTTGGGCCCCCCCTTGGATAAGCGGAAAGGATGGATGGATGGATGGTGAACCATACCTTTTAATGCAGGAAAAATTCACCCTTACAGACTTTTTTTTCCACTGCTGGGTTTTGGGGTTTGGCTGTTTTAGGGTTTTTTTGTGTGGACACCACAAAAAAAAACTTTTCTTTCCCCCCAGGGCCGGGGTTTCTTTAAAAATTAATTGTTTTAGGGGGTATAATTCAATGGACAGTTGATTGGTTTTTTAACCCAAATATCAAACTGTATTGGGGGTTTATCCTTTGTACATATTGGTTTAATTTTTCCCCGTTTTTTTTTTTATGGTTAAACTTCCCCCCTGTTGGGTTTTTTGCAAAGAAAAATAACTTTTTCTACAAAATTATACCAAACCTAAAAAAAATTTACCCATTTTTTTCCAAAAAATTTTTTAAACTCGTTTTTTTTAAAAATTTAAATTATTTTTGAAGTGTACCGTAGACCAAAAAAAATTTTATTTCTTTTTAATAAAATCCTAAAAGCTGTTTTGTAAATTTTCAGAGACAAAATGAAATGTAATAAAGGAAAAACTTTGGGACGGGATACCACTGACCCCAGATTCCTTTATAAAATCCAGTGATCAAAAAAATAAAAAAAAGATCTTGACATTTTAAAAACCCGGAAAAAAAACATCTAGAAACGGTTGTGGGATTTTACACTTTATTTTGCTTTATGGGGTGTATTTGACCCTTTTTTTTTTCTGTAGGGCTCTTCCCTTAGGGCCTATGTATAACCCCGCGAATTTTAAAATAACAGGGTAAAAAAACAAATTTTTACAAGAAAAAACCAGATGCAGAACCGCCCAACTTCCCTTTTTCCCCAATAAACCCAATCAGGGGGAAAAGGGGCCCCGCCAAACCCCAAATCCTCAAATTCCCCCTTTTTAAAAAAATAAAATAAAAGAAAAGCCCTTTTTTGGGAAAAAACAAAAAAACCGGGGAAAAAAATTTCAGATACCAAATGGGGGGCAAAAGGAAAAAATACAGTTAAATAAACTGGTATAATCCAAAAGGGGTTGATCGGTGCATGCTTTGGAGAAATTGAAAAACTAAATTGTCCCAAAATTAAACCACCTTTATCCCGAAGCTTTTTGGGGGAAAAGGAAAAAAAATTAAAAAAAAAATTCTTAATAACTTTCCCCAATCCTTAAAAAGAGCAATTCTTTTTTTTTTTATTTTCCGTTTCCCCTTA
>NW_024384661.1:0-51858 GCF_016835505.1 Polypterus senegalus
TTTTGAGAACCCTTGGGTGATGGACTGTACAAGATTGTGAGCTTCAAGGATGAAAAGGACTTGTGGAGGAGGTGGAAAGAATTAGTGGAAAAAGTAAGGAAGTGAGAAGCCAGTAAACATTACTGGGAAATCTAGAGAGGAATCTAAACTGATATGGGAAAGATTTGGGAAAGTTTCCAAATAATCAAGGCAGATATAGCCTGGCTGGCACATGAAGCACTAAAAACCCAAACCCCTGGCTTTAAGTAAAAGAAAGAATTACAAGGGCCTAAATGTCCCAGGGACGGATGTAAAAGAAAAAATAAGTCAGTATGGACATGCAATGGGACTGCCCCACAGTGGCAAGGATATGGAAGGAAGTAAGGCAGAGACACATAGTAGACATCAAGCTGATAGAGACTTGGTGGTGTTTGGGAGGTCAGGGAAAAGAGAGGTCGGGAAGAAAGATTGGGACCGAATAAACGTGATAAAAGAAGTATTGTGGAAGGCAAGGTGTGCATACACAAATAAACAGAAAGTTTTCCCAACAGAAAATAATTGGAATGATCAGAGAAAACCTCTCGTTTTATGAGAAAAAACATCTCAATTTTGGGAAGCCCTTTTTTCTAAACGACAGCGCTGTTTTTTTTTTTTGTTTTTTTTTTTTCTCCTTCCCCTTTCTGTCTTCATTTTTTTTTTGCCATTCTTTTAAATTTGAATGTACGTTGTCCTTCATGCTGATCCCTCTGTCGGCTCTCCGCCTCGCCACCCATTTAAGACCCCTGTTCCCGCTTCCTCCTCATGGATGGATGGATGGATAAGAAAGACAGATAGATCTCGTCCCAGCTCTTCAGACGGGAGCCTGCAACTTTACAAAGGGGGCATCGTCCAGAAAGGACCAGCAGCCTCGTGTCCTTTCCAACCTGCAATCCCACAGTGGCATCAAAGGGAGGGCAAGCACCGGCTCAAGTCTCAACGGTACCCAGGGCTGCCCCAGATCACTCGGCTGCCAAAAGCCCAGCTTCTGATACGGGTGGAAGGAGGAAAGAAAAGACGAGGCGAAGGGCGTACCTGCTGGCAGAAAGGCAAAAGCTACGGCACTCGGTATTCCCAGGCGGTCTCCCATCCAAGTATTCAACCGAGCCGACTCTGCTTAGCTTCCGAGATCGGACGAGATCGGGCGTGTTCAGAGTGGTATGGCCGAAACGAGGGCTGCTCTGTTTTCTCTCCCCAAATAGGCAACTGTGAAGCCCTCTTTTCTAAACGACAGCCCTATGTTTTTTTTTTTTTCCTTCCCTGTCTGTCTTCATTTTTTTTTTTAATTGCCATTCTTTTTAAATTTTAGTTATGTCTTTTGAATTAGAATGTGCGTTGTCCTTCATACTGATCCCTTTTGTCGGCTCTTCGCCCCGCCACCCATTTAAGACTCCCTGTTACCCGTTCCACCTCATGGATGGATGGATTGATGATGGATGGATGGATGGATAGATAGACAGAGAGATCTCGTCCAGCTCATCAGACGGGAGCCTGCAACTTACAAAGGGGCATCTTCCAGAAAGAACCAGCAACCTCGTATCCTTGCTAACGTGCAATCCCACAGTGGCATCAAGGGGGGGCAAGCACCGGCTCAAGTCTCGAACGTGTACCCAGCGCTGCCCCAGATCACTCGGCGGCCTCGGCGCAGGTCTTCCCAGGGGGCTCTGCTGCCGTGGCAGCCCACGCCGAGGGCTTCTTCCTCTCGGTCTCCGGACGCAGGGTCGCCTTCTCTTCGCAGCTTTGCCTCCTGCTCTCCTGTCTGCCGCCCGCCGCCTGTCTTTGCTGTTGGAGCGGCTGTTTCTCATTCAGCATCCCGCCCAGTCCTACCCTCCTGTTTCTCTTCCAGCCAATAAGCTCCAGCGATGGGTGGCTGGTTTGCATAAGAGCGAGGTGCACCCTTGGGGTTGCTAGTGAAACCTGTCTAATCAGGTGGTGAGGTCGGTGCAACCCAATATCCGGTCACGGTGCACACGGGCGCCTGGGCAGCAGCTGCCCACAAGGATGGCCCTCCCGAGGCCAAAGAAGCCCGGCGATCCCGGAAGCCGCAGGAGGCCAAGGACCGAGGACTGTGCTGGGAAAACCTCCGCCGAGCGATGAAGCCGAGGAAGTGGGAGGATGAGCGCCGGGCTGTACAACTCATACTTACCTGGCAGGGCAGATACCATTGATCACTAAGGTGGTTCTCCCAGGGCGAGGCTCATCCATTGCACTCCGGTGTGTGACCCGCGATTTCCCCAAATGCGGAAACCTCGACTGCATAATTTGTAGTGGGGATCATGCTCGGCTTCCCTGATAGTCCTGGTTCAAAAACAGACTGAAAACATGCGCTTCAACTTATGGAAGTGGTGCTTAGGCGACGTGAAGCAGGAGCCTGTGAGACAACGCTCTGGGAGCTTTAAGCAATAAATAAAGAAGTTCCAAAATCAATCAATCAATCTGTCTGTCTGTCCATTTATTTATTTATTTTAAGGACCCCTGCTAATAGAAAAATTATAATAAAAATAATATTAATTTAAATTAACTAATCAATGTATGTATTTATCTTAGGACCCCCCACACATAATAAAATAATAATATAAATAATCATTCATTATTTTTAGTGCCTCTTTACTGATTTTAAGTCAGCTTTCCTTGCTGCCAAGAGCCCAGCTTCTGACACGGGTGGAAGGAGGAAAGAAAAAGACGAGGTGAAGGGCGACTCCTGCTGGCAGAAAGGCAAAAGCTTACAGCACTCGGTATTCCCAGTAAACGAGGGCTGCTCCTTTTTCTCTCCCCAAATGCAACTTTGGAAGCCCTCTTTCTGAACGACAGCCATGATGTTTTTTTTTTTCCCTTCCCTGTCTGTCTTCATTTTTTTTTTTGCCATTCTTTGAAATTTTTCGAATGTCTTTGAATTAGAATGTACGTTGTCCTTCATGCTGATCCCTTCTGTCGCTCTTCGCCTCGCCACCCATTTAAGACTTCTGTTACCCGTTCCACCTCATGGACGGATGGATGGATGGATGGATGGATACATAGATAGACAGGATAGATCTCGCCCAGCTCTTCAGACGGGAGCCTGCAACTTCACAAAGGGGGCATCGTCCAGAAAGGACCAGCAACCTCGTGTCCTTGCTAACGGCAATCCCACAGTGGCATGGAGCGTAAACGTGAATATCGGCAAAGTTTCTTAGCAGCCTTTGTCGATTTCACAAAGCATTCGACTCAGTTGTCTCGAGCTTCCCGTGGGAGTTCCTGAGACTTAGTGGGATTCCCCAAGTTGCTGGATATCATGGCCAGCCCGTACACTGGTACTGTGGTGGGTGTGGAGACAGAACCTCTGTGTTTTTCCCAGTTGATTCTGTGGTTCGTCAGGGGTGTGTTCTTGCTCCTACTTTGTTCAGTGCTTAGCTATGGACTGGGTGTTGTGCAGGTCATGGGGTTCAGCGGGGGCATCTGTTGGAGAAGAAAGATTCATGAATATTGACTTTGCTGATGATGCTGTGATTGTCGTGGAGTCAATGGAGGCTCTGATCAGGGTGCTCAAGAGACTGAGTGAGGAGTCTGAGTGTCTGGCTTGTGAGTGTCCTGATGAAAACCAACAGCCAGGCCTTTAATGACCTCTTGGGCACAGGATATCAGCAGTGTGTCTGTTTGCGGAGAGTGTGTTGACCTTGTTGAGTGGTTTACTTACCTTGGCAGTGACATTCATGTCCCTGGTGACTCTTCCTATGAAGTCAGTAGACAGATGGGGAGAGCTTGGTGGTTCATGAGGTCACTGAAAGGTGTGTGCGCCCCAATATCTCTGCAAAAGAACGAAGGGCCAAGTCTTTAGAGTCCTGGTGCTTCCTTTCTGCTATATGTTTGTGAGACATGGATGCTCCCAGTGACCTGAGATGAAGACTGGACTCCTTTTGGTACTGTGCCCTTCGGAGAATCCTTGGGTACGCTGGTTTTACTTTTGTGTTCCTCATGGAACTGTTGGGGAAATGGAAGGAAAACCACTAGGAAGAATAAGGTTGTCAAATGTTGTGAAAGTTTTGGGGTTAAGAATACAGAGGGATGGAGTGGAAAGAAATGGGGAAAAAGATAACCAAAAAAAAAAAAAGCAGGATTTTGGAGGTTAACAACTTATCAATAGAAGGGAAGATATTGCTGATGAAGGCAGTTACAATCCCAAAACTATCGTATTTAGCAAATGTGTTTTTTCCACCAAAGAAAATAGTAAGAAGAATTATAAGAAAGTGTTTTGTGTTCTTATAGGGTTCATAATGTGAAAAATTGGCAAGAAGGAAGGTAATGAAAATGGAGGGAAAGAGGTTCAATATAGAAAGGAGTTGACTTTAAGACACACAGCAACTGTTGTTAATATGACATTAAGTAAATTGGGTTAAGCGGATATGATCAGATATCTGCTAGGAACAGAATTCAAAAAGCAAAAGAGCCCAATTAAATAAGGAAACTGAGTGCCATCTGCAGGGCAAGTGGCAGGAGGACTTTGGGTACGACATGAAAATACATAGAGGGGCGTGTTAAATATTAGGGATCCATTTTGGAGAGGAGAAGGAGGGAAGAAGAGACTGGAAGGAGATGGAAAGAAAGTTTTTAAAAGCTAAAAGTCTCGGAGGACTAGGAGACAAAATAGAGGGAAAATTTTTTAATTAATCAAAAATTTTTCCCCGGGCCCTTTTTTTCTGGCAACATTTTTTTTACGGACAAAATATATTCAAGGAAAATCAAAAAGACGTTTTTTTTTTTGGGAGGTCTAAAATGGAAGGCCCAAGACAGAAAGTAAAGAAAAAAAAAGGGAAAGGGGGGAAAAGGTTTTCTGGACTTAAGGATTTTGTTGATTGAAATACAGGCCGTTTAATATCCTTGTTACAGAGCGAAAGGAGGGCAGCGATTTAGCCAGGAATGATGGTGGTCTTAAAAGGTTTTGGGGCTTTAAAAACCCAGAACAAGAAACCTTTGAGTTTAGATTACCCAAACATAAAGGTTATGGACTGTATCAAAGTTTTGGGCTTCAGAGTAAAAAGGATTTGTGGAGGAGGTGGAAAAAATTTAGGGGAAAAAAGTGGAAAGGAGAAGCGAAAACATTCGGGGGAAATCTAGAGGGAATCTAAACTGATTAAGTTTTGGGGGAAATTTTTCCAAATAATAAATAGAGATATAGCCTGGCTGGTCCCATGAAGCACTAAAAACCCAACCGGGTTTTTTAAGTAAAAGAAAGAATTTAAAGGGCCTAAATGTCCCAGGACGAAAAAAAAAAAAATAAGTCAGTATGGACAGCGGGGGACCCCCCACAGGGGCAAGGGATAGGGAGGAAGTAAGGCAGAGACACATAGAGACATCAAGCTGGATAGAGACTTCGGTGTTTGGGAGGTGGGGAAAAGAGAGGTCGGAAGAAAGATTACCAATAAACGGAAAAAAGAAGTATTGTGAAGGGGGTGTGTACACAAATAAACAAAAATTTTTTTCCCAACAGAAAATAATTGAATGATCAGAGAAAACCTCTCGCTTTATGAAAAAAAACATCTCAACTTTGAAGCCCCTTTCTCAAAATGTTTTTTTTTTTCTCCCTTCCCCCTGTCTGTCTTCTTTTTTTTTTTTTTTTCCATTTTTAAATTTGTGAGGCCCCCTTCATGCTGATCCCCCTGTGCTCTCTGCTCCCCCCTTTAAGACCCCCTGTTCCCTGCCTCCTCATGGAGGGATGGATGATGAAAGACGAAAACCCGCCACCCCTTTAAACGGGAGCCTGAACTCAAAGGGGGGTCGCCAAAAAAAACCAGCAGCCCTGTCCTTCCAACCCAAAAACCCACAGTGGCATGGAGGCGCACCGCTCAAGTCCAACGTACCCAGGCCCCCAGATCATCCCCCCAAAAAGCCCAGCTTCTGATAGGGGGAAGGGGAGGGGAAAAGGACGAGGCGAAGGGCATCCGCTGGCGAAAGGCAAAACAGGGCACTGGACCCAGGCCTCCCATCCAAGATAACCGACCCGATTTCTTTGCTTATTTTACAGATCGGGCGGCAGAGGGTTCAAAACAGGGCTGTCGTTTTCTCCCCAAATGAACTGGGAAGCCTTTTTTCAAACGACAGTTTTGGTTTTTTTTTTTTTTCCCCCCCTGTTTTCCCTCATTTTTTTTTTTTTTTCCATTTTTTTGAAATTTTTTTTGTTTTTTTGAATTGAATGCGTTGCCTTCAATGACCCCTCGCCCTCGCCCTCCACCCTTTTAAGATTTCGTTACCGCCCACCCCGGGGATGGTTTTATGAGGGATGATGGATGGATAGAAAAAGAGAGATCTCCCAGCCACGAGGGGAGCCTGAACCCTTTAAAAAGGGGGGTTTCCAAAAAAAGAACCAGCAACCCGATCCTTTGTAATCCCCATTTACGGGAGGGCAAAAGCCCAAGCCAACGTCCCCAGCGCGCCCCAAAATGGCGGCCTCGGCGGGTCTTCCGAGGGTGCCGTGCCGGGCACCCCCACCCAGGGTTTCTTCCCTCTTCCCGGAGCGCAGGGTCGCCCCCCTTTCGAGCTTCTGCCCCCGCCCCTGCCCGCCGCCCTCCGCCTGCCCCTTTTGCTGTTGGGCGGCTGTTTTCTTTCCATCCCCCGTCCCCCCTCCTGTTTCTCTTCCAGCCAAAAGCCCGCGAGGTGGTTTGATAAGAGCGAGGTGCCCTTGGGGGTTGCAGTGAAACCGTCAATCAAAGGGGGGTGGGTGGGCAACCCCCACCGGGTACGGCAACGGGCGTCTGGGGGCGAGTCCCGCGCATGCGCGCCCCCGAGGCCAAAGAGCCCGGGATCCCAAAAACCCGGGGGGAGGCCCCGGGGGACCGAGGGCCGGGGGGGAAAAACCCCCCCGCCGAGCGAGAAACCGAGGAAGGGAGGATGAGCGCCGGGCTGTCAACCATACTTACCTGGCAGGGGGGAAACCCGATCACTAAGGTGGTTCTCCCAGGGGGAGGGTCATCCATTGCACCGGGGTGTTGACCCCCGGATTTCCCCAAAGGGAAACCCACTGCTTTTTGGTGTGGGGGACTGCGCCCGCCTCCCCTATAGTCCGGGGTTTAAAAAAAAGACTGAAAAAATGTTTTAATAAAGGGTGCAAGGAGGGGCGGAGCCTGTGAGACAACGGCTCTGGGAGTTTAAGCAATAAATAAAGAAGTTCCAAAACAACAATAATCTGTCTGTCTGTCCATTTTTTATTTTTTTTAAGGGGCCCCCCCCTAGAAAAATAATAAAAATAATTTTAATTTAAATTAACTAATCAATGTATTATTTACCAAGGACCCCCCCCAAATAATAAAATAAAAAATAAATTCAT
This sequence comes from Polypterus senegalus, assembly GCF_016835505.1. Classification (NCBI taxonomy): domain Eukaryota; kingdom Metazoa; phylum Chordata; class Cladistia; order Polypteriformes; family Polypteridae; genus Polypterus; species Polypterus senegalus. The sequence goes on from NW_024384661.1 coordinate 7,313, forward strand.
TATTATTTTTGGCCCTTTACTGATTTTGCCTTTCCCCTTTCTGCCAAGAGCCCAGCTTCTGACACGGGGAAGGAGGAAAAGAAAAAGACGAGGTGAAGGGCATCTGCTGGCAGAAAGGCAAAGCTTCAGCACCCGGACCCGTAAACGAGGCGCTCCCCTCCCCAAATATGCAACTTTGGGCCCCCTTTTTTGAACAAGCCGTGTTTTTTTTTTTTTTTCCCTTCCCCGTCTGTCTTATTTTTTTTTTCCTTTTGAAAAATTTTTTAAAGTCTTTTTTAATTAGAATGGTCCTTTGTTTATCCCCCTTTTGTCGCCTCCTCCCCCTTTAAGACCCTCTGTTACCCGCCCACCTCTAGGATGGATGGATGGATGGGTGGATACATAGATAGACAGATAGATTCGCCCAGCTCTTTTGACGGGGGCCTGAACTTTCAAAGGGGGCGCCGAAAGGACCCACAACCCGTTTTTCTAACGGGAAAAACCCCCAGTGGCATGGAGGGGAAAAAGGGAAAATCGGGAAAGTTTCAGCAGCCTTGTCGACCAAAACATTCACCCAGGCCAGCTTCCCGTATTTTGAGACTTAGTGGGGTTCCCCCGAAGTTGCGGGTATCATGGCCGCCCGCAAATGGTACTGTGAGGGGGGAGACAGAACCTCTGTGTTTTTTCCCCGTTGATTCTGTGGTTCGCAGGGGGGGTTCTTCCTACTTTTTTCAGTGGGTTGTTGGACTGGGGGGTGCAGGGGCAGGGGGGTTTAGCGGGTGTGGGGGATCTGTTGGAGGAAAAATTTAGAATATTGACTTTGCGATGATGCTGTGATTGTCGGGAGTCAATGGAGGCCTGGGTCAGGGTGCTCAAGAGACTGAGTGAGGAGCTGAGTGCTCGGAGTTCCTGATGAAACCAACACCAGGCCTTTAATGACCTCTGGGCACAGATATCAGCAGTGTGTCTGTTTGGAGAGTGTGTTGACCTTGTTGAGTGGTTTATTCCTTGGGAGTGAACATGTCCCTGGGGACCTTTTCCCCCCAAAATCAGTAGACAGATGGGGGGAGCTTGGTGGGTTTATGAGGTCACTGGAAAGGGGTTGGGGGCCCCCAATATCTTTGAAAAGAACGGGGCCAAGTCTTTAAATCCTGGTGCCCCTTTTTGCTATATGTTTGTGAGACATGGATGCCCCAGGACCCGGAAAGATATTTTGGTACTGTGCCCTTCGAGAATCCTTGGGACCGCTTTTTATTTTTTTTCCCCTTGGAACCGTTGGGGGAAAAGGAAGGAAAACCACTAGGGAAAAATAAGGTTGTCAAATGTTGTGAAAGTATTGGGGTTAAGAATACAGAGAGGGTGGAGGGAAAGAAAAGGGGAAAAAGATAAAAAAAAAAAAAGAGGATTTTGAGGTTAACAACTTATCAATAGAAGGGATATTGTGTGAAGGAAAATTACAATCCCAAAAAACGTAAAAGCAAAAGGTTTTTTTACCAAAGAAAATAGTAAAAGAATTATAAAAAGTGTTTTGTGTTCTTTAGGGTTTATAAGTGAAAAAAATTGGGAAGAAGGAAGGTAATGAAAAAGGAGGGAAAGAGGTTCAATATAGAAAGGGGGGAAATTTAAGACACACAGAACGTTGTTAATATGACATTGTAAAATTGGGAAGAGGGTATGATCAGATATCTCAGAACAGAATTCAAAAAACAAAAGAGCCCAAAAATAAGGAAATCCGAGTGCCATCTGCAGGGCAAGTGGCAGGAGGACTTTAAACTGACATGAAAATACATAGAGGCGGTTAAAATATTAGGGATCCATTTTGGAGAGGAGAAGGAGGGAAGAAGAGACTGGAAGGAGATGGAAAGAAAGTATATACAAGCTCACAAGTCTCTGGAGGACTAGGAGACTAACATATGAGGGCAAAATTTTGCTAATTAAGCCAATAGTATTTTGCCCAGGCTCTTTTTTCTGGCAACAGTTTTTTTACGGAAAAAATATATTCTAAGGAAAATCGAAAGACAATGTTTTTATTTTTTTGGGAGGTCTACAGATATGAGAAGGTCGCAAGACAGAAAGTAAAGAAACAAAAAAGGAAAGGGGGAGAAAGGTTTTCTGGACTTAAGGATCTTGTTAAGATTGAAATACACGGCCGTTTACATATCCTTGTTACAGAGCGGGAAAGGGAGGGCAGCGGATTTAGCCAGGTACATGATGGGTGGTCATCTAAGAAGGTTTGGGCTTTATAAAACCCAGAACAAGAAACCATATGAGTTTAGATTACCCAAACTATACAGGAGGTTGATGGACTGTATCAAAGATTGTGGGCTTCAGCAGGATGAAAAGGACTTGTGGAGGAGGTGGAAAGAATTAGTGGAAAAGTAAGGAAAGGTGAAAAGCCAGTAAACATTACTGGGAAATCTAGAGAGGAATCTAAACTGATATGGGAAAGATTTGGGGGAAAGTTTCCAAATAATCAAGTAGCAGATATAGGCTGGCTGGCACTCCATGAAGCACTAGAAACCAACCTGGCTTTAAGTAAAAGAAAGAATTTACAAGGGCCTAAATGTCCCAGGGACGGATGTAAAAGAAAAAAAAAATAAGTCAGTATGGACATGCAATGTGGGACTGCCCCACAGTGGCAAGGATATGGAAGGAAGTAAGGCAGAGACACATAGTAGACATCAAGCTGGATAGAGACTTGGTGGTGTTTGGGAGGTCAGGGAAAAGAGAGGTCGGGAAGAAAGATTGGGACCTAATAAACGTGATAAAAGAAGTATTGTGGAAGGCAAGGTGTGCATACACAAATAAACAGAAAGTTTTTTCCCAACAGAAAATAATTGGAATGATCAGAGAAAACCTCTCGTTTTATGAGAAAAAACATCTCAACTTTGGAAGCCCTCTTTTCAAAACGACAGCCCTATGTTTTTTTTTTCTCTCCTTCCCCACTCTGTCTTCATTTTTTTTGCCATTCTTTTAAATTCTGAACACGCTGTCCTTCATGCTGATCCCTTCTGTCGGCTCTCTCGCTCTGCGCCACCCATTTAAGACCCCCTGTTCCCTGCTCCTCCCTCATGGATGGATGGATGGATAGAAAGACAGATAGATCCTGCGTCCAGCTCTTCAGACGGGGAGCCTGCAACTTTACAAAGGGGGCATCGTCCAGAAGGACCAGCAGCTTCGTGTCCTTTCCAACCTGCAATCCCACAGTGGTGACAAAGGGAGGGCAAGCACCTCAAGTCTCGAAGGCAGTGCTCCAGGGCTGCCCCAGATCACTCTGCCGCCAAAAGCCCAGCTTCTGATACGGTGGAAGGGAGGAAAAGGCGAGGCGAAGGGCTGACTCCTGCTGGCAGAAAGGCAAAAGCTTACGGCACTCGGTATTCCCAGGCGGTCTCCCATCCAAGTACTAACGAGCCCGACTCTGCTTAGCTTCCGAGATCGGACGAGATCGGGCGTGTTCAGAGTGGTATGGCCGTAAACGAGGGCTGCTCGTTTTTCTCTCCCCAAATAGGCAACTGTGGAAGCCCTCTTTCTAAACGACAGCCCTATGTTTTTTTTTTTCTCTCCTTCCCCTGTCTGTCTTCATTTTTTTTTTTTTTTGCCATTCTTTTGAAGAATGTACGTTGTCCTTCATGCTGATCCCTTCTGTGGCTCTCTGCTCGCCACCCATTTAAGACCCCCTGTTCCCCGTTCCTCCTCATGGATGGATATGATTGATGGATGGATGGATGGATGGATAGATAGACAGAGAGATCTCGTCCAGCTCATCAGACGGGAGCCTGCAACTTTACAAAGGGGGGCATCTTCCAGAAAGAACCAGCAACCTCGTATCCTTGCTAACGTGCAATCCCACAGTGGCATCAAAGGGAGGGCAAGCACCGGCTCAAGTCTCGAACGTGTACCCAGCGCTGCCCCAGATCACTCGGCGGCCTCGGCGCAGGTCTTCCGAGGTGCTCTGCTGCCGTGTGCAGGCGCCACGCCGAGGGCTTCTTCCTCTCGGTCTCCGGAGCGCAGGGTCGCCTTCCTCTTCGCAGCTTTGCCTCCTGCCTCCCGTCTGCCGGCCTGTCTTTGCTGTTGGGCGGCTGTTTCTCATTCAGCATCCCGCCCAGTCCTACCCCTCCTGTTTCTCTTCCAGCCAATAAGCTCCAGCGATGGGTGGCTGGTTTGCATAAGAGCGAGGTGCACCTTGGGGTTGCTAGTGAAACCTGTCTAATCAAGGTGGTGAGGTCGGTGCAACCCCAACATCCGGTCACGGTGCACACGGGCGTCTGGGCAGCAGCTAGCTCCGCGCATGCGCGCTCCCGAGGCCAAAGAAGCCCGAGGATCCCGAGAAGCCGCAGGAGCCAAGGACCGAGGACTGTGCTGGGGAAAACCTCCGCCGCCGAGGCGATGAAGCCGAGGAAGTGGGAGGATGAGCGCCGGGCTGTACAACTCATACTTACCTGGCAGGGAGATACCATGATCACTAAGGTGGTTCTCCCAGGGCGAGGCTCATCCATTGCACTCCGGGTGTTGACCCCGCGATTTCCCAAATGCGGAAACTCGACTGCATAATTTGTGGTAGTGGGGACTCGCGTTCGGCTCTCCCTGATAGTCCTGGTTCAAAAACAGACTGAAAACATGCGTTTCAACTTATGGAAGTGGTGCTTAGCGATTGTGAAGCAGGAGCCGTGAGACAACGGCTCTGGGAGCTTTAAGCAATAAATAAGAAGTTCCAAAATCAATCAATCAATCTGTCTGTCTGTCCATTTATTTATTTATTTTAAGGACCCCGCCCCTAGAAAAATGATAATAAAAATAATATTAATTTAAATTAACTAATCAATGTATTTATTTATCTTAAGGACCCCCCCACATAATAAAATAATAATATAAATAACCATTCATTATTTTTAGTGCCTCTTTACTGATTTTAAGCGCTTTCCTTGCTGCCAAGAGCCCAGCTTCTGACACGGGTGGAAGGAGGAAAAGAAAAAGACGAGGTGAAGGGCGACTCCTGCTGGCAGAAAGGCAAAAGCTTACAGCACTCGGTATTCCCAGTAAACGAGGGCTGCTCCTTTTTCTCTCCCCAAATATGCAACTTTGAAGCCCTCTTTTCTGAACGACAACCAGTATGTTTTTTTTTTTTTTTTCCCTTCCCTGTCTGTCTTCATTTTTTTTTTGCCATTCTTTGAAATTTTTCGGAATGTCTTTTGAATTAGAATGTCACGTTGTCCTTCATGCTGATCCCTTCTGTCGGCTCTCTGCTCTGCCACCCATTTAAGACCCCCCTGTTACCCGTTCCACCTCATGGATGGATGGATGGATGGATGGATACATAGATAGACAGATAGATCTCGTCCAGCTCTTCAGACGGGGCCTGCAACTTTACAAAGGGGGGCATCGTCCAGAAAGGACCAGCAACCTCGTGTCCTTGCTAACGTGCAATCCCACAGTGGCATGGAGCGCAAACGTGAATATCGGCAAAGTTTCTTAGCAGCCTTTGTCGATTTTCCACAAAGCATTGACCAGTTGTTCGAGCTTCCCTGTGGGAGTTCCTGAGACTTAGTGGGATTCCCCCTGAAGTTGCTGGATATCATGGCCAGCCCGTACACTGGTACTGTGAGTGGTGTGGAGACAGAACCTCTGTGTTTTCCCAGTTGATTCTGTGGTTCGTCAGGGGTGTGTTCTTGCTCCTACTTTGTTCAGTGCTTGTATGGACTGGGTGTTGTGCAGGGTCATGGGGTTCAGCGGCTGTGGGGCATCTGTTGGAGAAGAAAGATTCATGAATATTGACTTTGCTGATGATGCTGTGATTGTCGTGGAGTCAATGGAGGCTCTGATCAGGTGGCTCAAGAGACTGAGTGAGGAGTCTGAGTGTCTGGGCTTGTGAGTGTCCTGGATGAAACCAACAGCCAGGCCTTTAATGACCTCTTGGGCACAGATATCAGCAGTGTGTCTGTTTGCGGAGAGTGTGTTGACCTTGTTGAGTGGTTTACTTACCTTGGCAGTGACATCTATGTCCCTGGTGACTCTTCCTATGAAGTCAGTAGACAGATGGGGAGAGCTTGGTGGTTCATGAGGTCACTGGAAAGGGGTGTGTGCGCGCTCCCAATATCTCTGCAAAAGAACAAGGGCCAAGTCTTTAGAGTCCTGGTGCTTCCTTTCTTGCTATATGTTTGAGACATGGATGCTCCCCAGTGACCTGAGATGAAGACTGGACTCCTTTGGTACTGTGCCCCTTCGGAGAATCCTTGGGTACCGCTGGTTTTACTTTGTGTTCCTCATGGAATCCGTTGGGGGAAATGGAAGGAAAACCACTAGGAAGAATAAGGTTGTCAAATGTTGTGAAAGTATTGGGTTAAGAATACAGAGAGGATGGAGTGGAAAGAAATGGGGAAAAAGATAACCAAAAAAAAAGCAGGATTTTGGAGGTTAACGAACTTATCAATAGAAGGGAAGATATTGCTAATGAAGGCAGTTACAATCCCAAAACTATCGTGATTTAGCAAATGTGTTTTTTCCACCAAAGAAAATAGTAAGAAGAATTATAAGAAAGTGTTTTGTGTTCTTATAGGGTTCATAATGTGAAAAATTGGCAAGAAGGAAGGTAATGAAAATGGAGGGAAAGAGGTTCCGAATATAGAAAGGGAGTTGACTTTAAGACACACAGCAACTGTTGTTAATATGACATTAAGTAAAATTGGGAAGTTAGCGGATATGATCAGATATCTGCTAGGAACAGAATTCAAAAAAGCAAAAGAGCCCAATTAAATAAGGGGAAATCCGAGTGCCATCTGCAGGGCAAGTGGCAGGAGGACTTTAGGGCACGACATGAAAATACATAGAGGGCGGTTAAAATATTAGGGATCCATTTTGGAGAGGAGAAGGAGGGAAGAAGAGACTGGAAGGAGATGGAAAGAAAGTTATACAAGCTCACAAGTCTCTGGAGGACTAGGAGACTAACATATGAGGGCAAAATTTTGCTAATTAAGTCAATAATTTTGCCCAGGCTCTTTTCTGGCAACAGTTTTTTTACGGACAAAATATATTCTAAGGAAAATCGAAAGACAATGTTTTTATTTTTTTGGGAGGTCTACAGATGAGAAGGTCGTAAGACAGAAAGTAAAGAAACAAAAAAGGAAAGGGGAGAAAGGTTTTCTGGACTTAAGGATCTTGTTAAGATTGAAATACACGGCCGTTTACATATCCTTGTTACAGAGCGGAAAGGGAGGGCAGCGGATTTAGCCAGGTACATGATGGGTGGTCATCTAAGAAGGTTTGGGCTTTATAAAACCCAGAACAAGAAACCATATGAGTTTAGATTACCCAAACTATACAGGAGGTTGATGGACTGTATCAAAGATTGTGGGCTTCAGCAGGATGAAAAGGACTTGTGGAGGAGGTGGAAAGAATTAGTGGAAAAAGTAAGGAAAGTGAGAAGCCAGTAAACATTACTGGGAAATCTAGAGAGGAATCTAAACTGATATGGGAAAGATTTGGGGGAAAGTTTCCAAATAATCAAGTAGCAGATATAGCCTGGCTGGCCGCCCATGAAGCACTAGAAACCAACCTGGCTTTAAGTAAAAGAAAGAATTTACAAGGGCCTAAATGTCCCAGGGACGGATGTAAAAGAAAAAAATAAGTCAGTATGGACATGCAAGTGGGACTGCCCACAGTGGCAAGGATATGGAAGGAAGTAAGGCAGAGACACATAGTAGACATCAAGCTGGATAGAGACTTGGTGGTGTTTGGGAGGTCAGGGAAAAGAGAGGTCGGAAGAAAGATTGGGACCAATAAACGTGATAAAAGAAGTATTGTGGAAGGCAAGGTGTGCATACACAAATAAACAGAAAGTTTTTTCCCAACAGAAAATAATTGGAATGATCAGAGAAAACCTCTGTTTTATGAGAAAAACATCTCAACTTTGGAAGCCCTCTTTTCTAAACGACAGCCCTATGTTTTTTTTTTTTCTCTCCTTCCCCTGTCTGTCTTCTTTTTTTTTTTTTTTGCCATTCTTTTAAATTTGAATGTACGTTGTCCTTCATGCTGATCCCCTTCTGTCGGCTCTCTCGCCACCCATTTAAGACCCCCTGTTCCCGTCCTCCTCATGGATGGATGGATGGATAGAAAGACAGATAGATCTCGTCCAGCTCTTCAGACGGGGAGCCTGCAACTTTACAAAGGGGGGCATCGTCCAGAAAGGACCAGCAGCCTCGTGTCCTTTCCAACCTGCAATCCCACAGTGGCATCAAAGGGAGGGCAAGCACCGGCTCAAGTCTCGAACGTGTACCCAGGGCTGCCCCAGATCACTCGGCTGCCAAAAGCCCAGCTTCTGATACGGGTGGAAGGAGGAAAAGAAAAGACGAGGCGAAGGGCGACTCCTGCTGGCAGAAAGGCAAAAGCTTACGGCACTCGGTATTCCCAGGCGGTCTCCCATCCAAGTACTAACTGAGCCCGACTCTGCTTAGCTTCCGAGATCGGACGAGATCGGGCGTGTTCAGAGTGGTATGGCCGTAAACGAGGGCTGCTCGTTTTTCTCTCCCCAAATAGGCAACTGTGGAAGCCCTCTTTTCTAAACGACAGCCCTATGTTTTTTTTTTTTCCTTCCCTGTCTGTCTTCATTTTTTTTTTTTAATTGCCATTCTTTTGAAATTTTAAGTTATGTCTTTTGAATTAGAATGTGCGTTGTCCTTCATACTGATCCCTTCTGTCGGCTCTTCGCCTCGCCACCCATTTAAGACTCCCCTGTTACCCGTTCCACCTCATGGATGGATGGATTGATGGATGGATGGATGGATGGATAGATAGATAGACAGACAGAGAGATCTCGTCCAGCTCATCAGACGGGAGCCTGCAACTTTACAAAGGGGGGCATCTTCCAGAAAGAACCAGCAACCTCGTATCCTTGCTAACGTGCAATCCCACAGTGGCATCAAAGGGAGGGCAAGCACCGGCTCAAGTCTCGAACGTGATTAGCAGCTGCCCAGATCACTCGGCGCCTCGGCGCAGGTCTTCAGGTGCTCTGCTGCCGTGTGCAGGCCCCCGAGGGCTTCTTCCTCTCGGTCTCAGGGCGCAGGGTCGCCTTCCTCTTTGCAGCTTGCCTCCTGCCTCCTGTCTACGCCTGCCGCCTGTCTTTGCTGTTGGGGGCTGTTTCTCATTCAGCATCCCTCGTCCTACCCCTCCTGTTTCTCTTCCAGCCAATAGCTCCAGCGATGGGTGGCTGGTTTGCATAAGAGCGAGGTGCACCTTGGGGTTTGCTAGTGAAACCTGTCTAATCAAGGTGGTGAGGTCGTTACAACCAACATCAGTCACGGTGCACACGGGCGTCTGGGCAGCAGCTAGCTCCGCATGCGCGCTCCGAGGCCAAAGAAGCCGAAGGATCCCGAAGAAGCCCGAAGGAGGCCGAAGGACCGAGGACTGTGCTGGGAAAACCTCCCGCCGCCTGGCGATGAAGCCGAGGAGTGGGAGGATGAGCGCGCCGGCTGTACAGCTCATACTTACCTGGCGGGGAGATACCATGATCACTAAGGTGGTTCTCCCAGGGAGGCTCATCCATTGCACTCCGGGTGTGCTGACCCTCGATTTCCCCAAATGCAGGGAAACTCGACTGCATAATTTTGGTAGTGGGGACTGCGTTACGCTCTCCTGATAGTCCTGGTTCAAAAAACAGACTGAAAACATGCGTTTCAACTTATGGAAGTGGTGCTTGGGCGATTGTGAAGCAGGAGCCTGTGAGACAACAGCTCTGGGAGCTTTAAGCAATAAATAAAGAAGTTCCAAAAATCAATCAATCAATCTGTCTGTCTGTCCATTTATTTATTTATTTTAAGGACCCCCGCCCAATAGAAAAATTATAATAAAAATAATATTAATTTAAATTAACTAATCAATGTATGTATTTATCTTAGGACCCCCACACACATATAAAATAATAATATAAATAATCATTCATTATTTTTAGTGCCTCTTTACTGATTTTAAGCCGCTTTCCTTGCTGCCAAGAGCCCACTTCTGACACGGGTGGAAGGAGAGAAAAAGACAGGTGAAGGGCGACTCCTGCTGGCAGAAAGGCAAAAGCTTACAGCACTCAGTATTCCCAGTAAACGGGGCTGCTCCTTCTCTCTCCCAAATATGCAACTTTGGAAGCCCTCTTTTCTGAACGACAGCCGTATGTTTTTTTTCCTCACTTCCCTTCTGTCTTCATTATTTTTTTTTGCCATTCTTTTGAAATTTTTGAATGTCTTTTGAATTAGAATTCGTTGTCCTTCATGCTGAGTCCCCTTCTAGCGGCTCTCTGCTCTACGCCACCCATTTAAGACCCCCTGTTACCCGTTCCACCTCATTGACGGATGGATGAATGGATGGATGGATACATAGATAGACAGATAGATCTGTCCAGCTCTTCAGGCGGGGAGCCTGCAACTTTACAAAGGGGCATGCGTCCAGAAAGGACCAGCAACCTCGTGTCCTTGCTAGCGTGCAATCCCACAGTGGCATGGAGCAAACGTGAATTCGGCAAAGTTTCTTAGCCCTTGTGCTTCGATTTTCACAAGCATTCGACTCAGTTGTTCGACTTCCCTGTGGGAGTTCCTGGAGACTTAGTGGGATTCCCCTAAGTTGCTGGATATCATGGCCAGCCATTCACTGGTACTGTGGTGGTGTGGAGACAGAACCTCTGTTTTTCCCAGTTGATTCTGTGGTTTCGTCAGGGGTGTTCTTGCTCCTACTTTGTTCAGTGCTTGTATGGACTGGGTGTTGTGCAGGGTCATGGGGTTCAGCGGCTGGGGGGCATCTGTTGGAGAAGAAAGATTCATGAATATTGACTTTGCTGATGATGCTGTGATTGTCGTGAGTCAATGGAGCTCTGATCAGGGTGCTCAAGAGACTGAGTGAGGAGTCTGAGTGTCTGGGCTTGTGAGTGTCCTGGATGAAAACCAACAGCCAGGCCTTTAATGCCTCTTGGGCACAGATATCAGCAGTGTGTCTGTTTGCGGAGGTGTGTTGACCTTGTTGAGTGGTTTCTCCACCTTGCGTGACATTCATGTCCTGGTGACTCTTCCTATGAAGTCAGTAGACAGATGGGAGAGCTTGGTGGTTCATGAGGTCACTGGAAAGGGGTGTGTGCTCCAATATCTCTGCAAAGAGCGAAGGGCCAAGTCTTTAGAGTCCTGGTGCTTCCTTTCTTGCTATATGTTTGTGAGACATGGATGCTCCCCAGTGACCTGAGATGAAGACTGGACTCCTTTGGTACTGTGCCCTTGGAGAATCCTTGGGTACCGCTGGTTTTCTTTGTGTTCCTCATGGAATCCGTTGGGAAATGGAAGGAAAAACCACTAGGAAGAATAAGGTTGTCAAATGTTGTGAAAGTATTGGGGTTAAGAATACAGAGAGGATGGAGTGGAAAGAAATGGGGAAAAAAAGATAACCAAAAAAAAAAGCAGGATTTTGGAGGTTAACGAACTTATCAATAGAAGGGAAGATATTGCTGATAGAAGGCAGTTACAATCCCAAAACTATAGTATTTAGCAAATGTGTTTTCCACCAAAGAAAATAGTAAGAAGAATTATAAGAAAGTGTTTTGTGTTCTTATAGGGTTCATAATGTGAAAAATTGGCAAGAAGGAAGGTAATGAAAATGGAGGAAGAGGTTCGAATATAGAAGGAGTTGACTTTAAGACACACAGCAACTGTTGTTAATATGACATTAAGTAAAATTGGGAAGTTAGCGGATATGATCAGATATCTGCTAGGAACAGAATTCAAAAAAGCAAAAGAGCCCAATTAAATAAGGGGAAATAGTTACCATCTAGGGCAAGTGGCAGGAGGACTTTAAAACGACATTGAAAAATACATAGAGGCGGTTAAAATTTAGGGATCCATTTTGGAGAGAGAAGGAGGAAGAAGAGACTGGAAGGAGATGGAAAGAAAGGTATACAAGCTCACAAGTCTCTGGAGGACTAGGAGACTAAATATGAGGGCAAAATTTTGCTAATTAAGTCAATAATTTTGCCCAGGCTCTTTCTGCAACAGTTTTTCTGGACAAAATATATTCTAAGGAAAATCGAAAGACAATGTTTTTATTTTTTGGGAGGTCTACAGATGAGAAGGTCAAGACAGAAAGTAAAAGAAACAAAAAAGGAAAGGGGAGAAAGGTTTTCTGGACTTAAGGATCTTGTTAAGATTGAAATACAGCCGTTTACATATCCTTGTTACAGAGCAGGGAAAGGGAGGCGTGGTTTAGCCAGGTACATGATGGGTGGTCATCTAAGAAGGTTTGGGCTTTTAAACCAGAACAAGAAACCATATGAGTTTAGATTACCCAAACTATACAGGAGGTTGATGGACTGTATCAAAGATTGTGGGCTTCAGCAGGATGAAAGGACTTGTGGAGGAGGTGGAAAGAATTGAGTGGAAAAGTAAGGGGAAAGTGAAAAGCCAGTAAACATTACTGGGAAATCTAGAGAGGAATCTAAACTGATATGGGAAAGATTTGGGAAAGTTTCCAAATAATCAAGTAGCAGATATAGCCTGGCTGGCATCCATGAAGCACTAGAAACCAACCTGGCTTTAAGTAAAAGAAAGAATTTACAAGGGCCTAAATGTCCCAGGGACGGATGTAAAAGAAAAAAAATAAGTCAGTATGGACATGCAATGTGGGACTGCCCACAGTGCAAGGATATGGAAGGAAGTAAGGCAGAGACACATAGTAGACATCAAGCTGGATAGAGACTTGGTGGTGTTTGGGAGGTCAGGGAAAAGAGAGGTCGGGAAGAAAGATTGGGCCCGAATAAACGTGATAAAAAGTATTGTGGAAGGCAAGGTGTGCATACACAAATAAACAGAAAGTTTTTCCCAACAGAAAATAATTGGAATGATCAAGAAAACCTCTGTTTTATGAGAAAAAACATCTCAACTTTGGAAGCCCTCTTTTCTAACGACAGCCCTATGTTTTTTTTTTTCTCTCCTTCCCCTTGTCTTCATTTTTTTTTTTTTTTTTTGCCATTCTTTTAAATTTGATGTACGTTGTCCTTCATGCTGATCCCCTTCTTGGCTCTCTCAGCTCTAGCCACCCATTTAAGACCCCCTGTTCCCGTTCCTCCTCATGGATGGATGGATGGATAGAAGACAGATAGATCTCGTCCAGCTCTTCAGCGGGAGCCTGCAACTTACAAAGGGGCATCGTCCAGAAGGACCAGCAGCCTCGTGTCCTTTCACCTGCAATCCACAGTGGCATCAAGGAGGGCAAGCACCGGCTCAAGTCTCGAGCGTGTACCCAGGGCTGCCCCAGATCACTCGGCTGCCAAAGCCCAGCTTCTGATACGGTGGAAGGAGGAAAAAAAGACGAGGCGAAGGGCGACTCCTGCTGGCAGAAGGCAAAAGCTTACGGCACTCGGTATTCCCAGGCGGTCTCCCATCCAAGTACTAACCGAGCCCGACTCTGCTTAGCTTCCGAGATCGGACGAGATCGGGCGTGTTCAGAGTGGTATGGCCGTAAGCGAGGGCTGCTCGTTTTCTCTCCCAAATAGGCAACTGTGAAGCCCTCTTTTCTAAACGACAGCCCTATGTTTTTTTTTTTTCTCCTTCCCTGTCTGTCTTCATTTTTTTTTTTTTAATTGCCATTCTTTTGAAATTTTAAGTTATGTCTTTTGAATTAGAATGTCGTTGTCCTTCATACTGATCCCCTTCTGTCGGCTCTCTCGCTCTGCCACCCATTTAAGACTCCCCTGTTACCCGTTCCACCTCATGGATGGATGGATTGATGGATGGATGGATGGATGGATAGATAGACAGAGATCTCGTCCAGCTCATCAGGCAGGGAGCCTGCAACTTTACAAGGGGCATCTTCCAGAAAGAACCAGCAACCTCGTATCCTTGCTAACGTGCAATCCCACAGTGGCATCAAAGGGAGGGCAAGCACCGGCTCAAGTCTCGAACGTGTACCCAGCGCTGCCCCAGATCACTCGCGGCCTCGGCGCAGGTCTTCCGAGGTGCTCTGCTGCCGTGTGCGGCGCCCGCCGAGGGCTTCTTCCTCTCGGCCTCCGGGTCGCAGGGTCGCCTTCCTCTTTCGCAGCTTTGCCTCCTGCCTCCTGTCTGCCGCCTGCCGCCTGTCTTTGCTGTTGGGCGGCTGTTTCTCATTCAGCATCCCGCCCAGTCCTACCCTCCTGTTTCTCTTCCAGCCAATAAGCTCCAGCGATGGGTGGCTGGTTTACATAAGAGCGAGGTGCACCTTGGGGTTGCTAGTGAAACCTGTCTAATCAAGGTGGTGAGGTCGGTGCAACCCAACATCCAGGTCACGGTGCACACGGGCGTCTGGGCAGCAGCTAGCTCCCGCGCATGCGCGCTCCGAGGCCAAAGAAGCCCGAAGGATCCGAAGAAGCCGAAGGAGGCCGAAGGACCGAGGACTGTGCTGGGAAAACCTCCGCCGCCGGCGATGAAGCCGAGGAAGTGGGAGGATGAGCCCAGGCTGTACAACTCATACTTACCTGGCAGGGAGATACCATGATCACTAAGGTGGTTCTCCCAGGGCGAGGCTCATCCATTGCACTCCGGGTGTGCTGACCCCTGCGATTTCCCCAAATGCGGGGAAAATCGACTGCATAATTTGTGGTAGTGGGGACTGCGTTGCGCTCTCCCTGATAGTCCTGGTTCAAAAACAGACTGAAAACATGCGTTTCAACTTATGGAAGTGGTGCTTGGGCGATTGTGAAGCAGGAGCCTGTGAGACAACAGCTCTGGGAGCTTTAAGCAATAAATAAAAAGTTCCAAAATCAATCAATCAATCTGTCTGTCTGTCCATTTATTTATTTATTTTAAGGACCCCTTAATAGAAAAATTATAATAAAATAATATTAATTTAAATTAACTAATCAATGTATGTATTTATCTTAAGGACCCCCACACATAATAAAATAATAATATAAATAATCATTCATTATTTTTAGTGCCTCTTTACTGATTTTAAGCCGCTTTCCTTGCTGCCAAGAGCCAGCTTCTGACACGGGTGGAAGGAGGAAAAGAAAAAGACGAGGTGAAGGGCGACTCCTGCTGGCAGAAGGCAAAAGCTTACAGCACTCGGTATTCCCAGTAAACGAGGGCTGCTCCTTCTCTCCCAAATATGCAACTTTGGAAGCCCTCTTTTCTGACGACAGCCGTATGTTTTTTTTTTTTCCTCCTTCCCTGTCTGTCTTCATTTTTTTGCCATTCTTTTGAAATTTTTAATGTCTTTGAATTAGAATTACGTTGTCCTTCATCTGATCCCTTCTGCTCTCGCTCTGCCACCATTTAAGACCCCTGTTACCGTTCCACCTCATGGGCGGATGGATGGATGGATGGATGGATACATAGATAGACAGATAATGTCAGCTCTTCAGGCGGGGGCCTGCAACTTTACAAGGGGCATCGTCCAGAAAGGACCAGCAACCTCGTGTCCTTGCTAGCGTGCAATCCCACAGTGGCATGGGCAAGCGTGAATATGGCAAGTTTCTTAGCAGCCTTTGCCGATTTTCACAAACATTCGACTCAGTTGTTCGAGCTTCCCTGTGGGAGTTCCTGAGACTTAGTGGGATTCCCCCTGAAGTTGCTGGATATCATGGCCAGCCCGTACACTGGTACTGTGGTGGTGTGGAGACAGAACCTCTGTGTTTTCCAGTTGATTCTGTGGTTCGTCAGGGGTGTGTTCTTGCTCCTACTTTGTTCAGTGCTTGTATGGACTGGGTGTTGTGCAGGGTCATGGGGTTCAGCGGCTGTGGGGCATCTGTTGGAAGAAAGATTCATGAATATTGACTTTGCTGATGATGCTGTGATTGTCGTGGAGTCAATGGAGGCTCTGATCAGGGTGCTCAAGAGACTGAGTGAGGAGTCTGAGTGTCTGGGCTTGTGAGTGTCCTGGATGAAAACCAACAGCCAGGCCTTTAATGACCTCTTGGGCACAGATATCAGCAGTGTGTCTGTTTGCGGAGTGTGTTGACCTTGTTGAGTGGTTTACTTACCTTGGCAGTGACATTCATGTCCCTGGTGACTCTTCCTATGAAGTCAGTAGACAGATGGGGAGAGCTTGGTGGTTCATGAGGTCACTGGAAAGGGGTGTGTGGCGCTCCCAATATCTCTGCAAAGAACGAAGGGCCAAGTCTTTAGAGTCCTGGTGCTTCCTTTCTTGCTATATGTTTGTGAGACATGGATGCTCCCCAGTGACCTGAGATGAAGACTGGACTCCTTTGGTACTGTGCCCCTTCGAGAAATCCTTGGGTACCGCTGGTTTTACTTTGTGTTCCTCATGGAATCCGTTGGGGGAAATGGAAGGAAAAACCACTAGGAAGAATAAGGTTGTCAAATGTTGTGAAAGTATTGGGGTTAAGAATACAGAGAGGATGGAGTGGAAAGAAATGGGGAAAAAAGATAACCAAAAAAAAAAGCAGGATTTTGGAGGTTAACGAACTTATCAATAGAAGGGAAGATATTGCTGATGAAGGCAGTTACAATCCCAAAACTATCGTATTTAGCAAATGTGTTTTTTCCACCAAAGAAAATAGTAAGAAGAATTATAAGAAAGTGTTTTGTGTTCTTATAGGGTTCATAATGTGAAAAATTGGCAAGAAGGAAGGTAATGAAAATGGAGGGAAAGAGGTTCCGAATATAGAAAGGGAGTTGACTTTAAGACACACAGCAACTGTTGTTAATATGACATTAAGTAAAATTGGGAAGTTAGCGGATATGATCAGATATCTGCTAGGAACAGAATTCAAAAAAGCAAAAGAGCCCAATTAAATAAGGGGAAATCCGAGTGCCATCTGCAGGGCAAGTGGCAGGAGGACTTTAACACGACATGAAAATACATAGAGGGGCGGTTAAAATATTAGGGATCCATTTTGGAGAGGAGAAGGAGGGAAGAAGAGACTGGAAGGAGATGGAAAGAAAGTTATACAAGCTCACAAGTCTCTGGAGGACTAGGAGACTAACATATGAGGGCAAAATTTTGCTAATTAAGTCAATAATTTTGCCCAGGCTCTTTTTTCTGGCAACAGTTTTTTTACGGACAAAATATATTCTAAGGAAAATCGAAAGACAATGTTTTTATTTTTTTGGGAGGTCTACAGATGAGAAGGTCGCAAGACAGAAAGTAAAGAAACAAAAAAGGAAAGGGGGAGAAAGGTTTTCTGGACTTAAGGATCTTGTTAAGATTGAAATACACGGCCGTTTACATATCCTTGTTACAGAGCGGAAAGGGAGGGCAGCGGATTTAGCCAGGTACATGATGGGTGGTCATCTAAGAAGGTTTGGGCTTTATAAAACCCAGAACAAGAAACCATATGAGTTTAGATTACCCAAACTATACAGGAGGTTGATGGACTGTATCAAAGATTGTGGGCTTCAGCAGGATGAAAAGGACTTGTGGAGGAGGTGGAAAGAATTAGTGGAAAAAGTAAGGGAAAGTGAGAAGCCAGTAAACATTACTGGGAAATCTAGAGAGGAATCTAAACTGATATGGGAAAGATTTGGGGGAAAGTTTCCAAATAATCAAGTAGCAGATATAGCCTGGCTGGCAGCCCATGAAGCACTAGAAACCAACCTGGCTTTAAGTAAAAGAAAGAATTTACAAGGGCCTAAATGTCCCAGGGACGGATGTAAAAGAAAAAAAATAAGTCAGTATGGACATGCAATGTGGGACTGCCCCACAGTGGCAAGGATATGGAAGGAAGTAAGGCAGAGACACATAGTAGACATCAAGCTGGATAGAGACTTGGTGGTGTTTGGGAGGTCAGGGAAAAGAGAGGTCGGGAAGAAAGATTGGGACCGAATAAACGTGATAAAAGAAGTATTGTGGAAGGCAAGGTGTGCATACACAAATAAACAGAAAGTTTTTTCCCAACAGAAAATAATTGGAATGATCAGAGAAAACCTCTCGTTTTATGAGAAAAACATCTCAACTTTGGAAGCCCTCTTTTCTAAACGACAGCCCTATGTTTTTATTTATTCTCTCCTTCCCTGTCTGTCTTCATTTTTTTTTTTGCCATTCTTTTAAATTTGAATGTACGTTGTCCTTCATGCTGATCCCCTTCTGTCGGCTCTCTCGCTCTCGCCACCCATTTAAGACCCCCCTGTTCCCCGTTCCTCCTCATGGATGGATGGATGGATAGAAAGACAGATAGATCTCGTCCAGCTCTTCAGACGGGGAGCCTGCAACTTTACAAAGGGGGGCATCGTCCAGAAAGGACCAGCAGCCTCGTGTCCTTTCCAACCTGCAATCCCACAGTGGCATCAAAGGGAGGGCAAGCACCGGCTCAAGTCTCGAACGTGTACCCAGGGCTGCCCCAGATCACTCGGCTGCCAAAAGCCCAGCTTCTGATACGGGTGGAAGGAGGAAAAGAGACGACGCGAAGGGCGACTCCTGCTGGCAGAAAGGCAAAAGCTTACGGCACTCGGTATTCCCAGGCGGTCTCCCATCCAAGTACTAACCGAGCCCGACTCTGCTTAGCTTCCGAGATCGGACGAGATCGGGCGTGTTCAGAGTGGTATGGCCGTAAACGAGGGCTGCTCGTTTTCTCTCCCAAATAGGCAACTGTGGAAGCCCTCTTTTCTAAACGACAGCCCTATGTTTGTTTTTTTTTTCTCCTTCCCTGTCTGTCTTCATTTTTTTTTTTAATTGCCATTCTTTTGAAATTTTAAGTTATGTCTTTTGAATTAGAATGTGCGTTGTCCTTCATACTGATCCCCTTCTGTCGGCTCTCTCCGCTCGCCACCCATTTAAGACTCCCTGTTACCCGTTCCACCTCATGGATGGATGGATTGATGGATGGATGGATGGATGGATAGATAGACAGAGAGATCTCGTCCAGCTCATCAGACGGGCCTGCAACTTTACAAAGGGGGGCATCTTCCAGAAAGAACCAGCAACCTCGTATCCTTGCTAACGTGCAATCCCACAGTGGCATCAAAGGGAGGGCAAGCACCGGCTCAAGTCTCGAACGTGTACCCAGCGCTGCCCCAGATCACTCGGCGGCCTCGGCGCAGGTCTTCCCGAGGGTGCTCTGCTGCCGTGTGCGAGCACGCACGCCGAGGGCTTCTTCCTCTCGGTCTCCCGGGCGCAGGGTCGCCTTCCTCTTTCGCAGCTTTGCCTCCTGCCTCCTGTCTGCCGCCTGCCGCCTGTCTTTGCTGTTGGGCGGCTGTTTCTCATTCAGCATCCCGCCCAGTCCTACCCCTCCTGTTTCTCTTCCAGCCAATAAGCTCCAGCGATGGGTGGCTGGTTTTGCATAAGAGCGAGGTGCACCTTGGGGTTGCTAGTGAAACCTGTCTAATCAAGGTGGTGAGGTCGGTGCAACCCCAACATCCGGGTCACGGTGCACACGGGCGTCTGGGCAGCAGCTAGCTCCCGCGCATGCGCGCTCCCGAGGCCAAAGAAGCCCGAAGGATCCCGAAGAAGCCCGAAGGAGGCCGAAGGACCGAGGACTGTGCTGGGGAAAACCTCCCGCCGCCGAGCGATGAAGCCGAGGAAGTGGGAGGATGAGCGCCGGGCTGTACAACTCATACTTACCTGGCAGGGGAGATACCATGATCACTAAGGTGGTTCTCCCAGGGCGAGGCTCATCCATTGCACTCCGGGTGTGCTGACCCCTGCGATTTCCCCAAATGCGGGAAACTCGACTGCATAATTTGTGGTAGTGGGGGACTGCGTTCGCGCTCTCCCCTGATAGTCCTGGTTCAAAAAACAGACTGAAAACATGCGTTTCAACTTATGGAAGTGGTGCTTGGGCGATTGTGAAGCAGGAGCCTGTGAGACAACGGCTCTGGGAGCTTTAAGCAATAAATAAAGAAGTTCCAAAAATCAATCAATCAATCTGTCTGTCTGTCCATTTATTTATTTATTTTAAGGACCCCCCTAATAGAAAAATTATAATAAAAATAATATTAATTTAAATTAACTAATCAATGTATGTATTTATCTTAAGGACCCCCCCACACACATAATAAAATAATAATATAAATAATCATTCATTATTTTTAGTGCCTCTTTACTGATTTTAAGCCGCTTTCCTTGCTGCCAAGAGCCCAGCTTCTGACACGGGTGGAAGGAGGAAAAGAAAAAGACGAGGTGAAGGGCGACTCCTGCTGGCAGAAAGGCAAAAGCTTACAGCACTCGGTATTCCCAGTAAACGAGGGCTGCTCCTTTTTCTCTCCCCAAATATGCAACTTTGGAAGCCCTCTTTTCTGAACGACAGCCGTATGTTTTTTTTTTTCACTCCTTCCCTGTCTGTCTTCATTTTTTTTTTGCCATTCTTTTGAAATTTTTCGAATGTCTTTTGAATTAGAATGTACGTTGTCCTTCATGCTGATCCCCTTCTGTCGGCTCGTCTCTCGCTCACCCATTTAAGACCCCCTGTTACCCGTTCCACCTCATGGACGGATGGATGGATGGATGGATGGATGGATACATAGATAGACAGATAGATCTCGTCCAGCTCTTCAGACGGGGAGCCTGCAACTTTACAAAGGGGGGCATCGTCCAGAAAGGACCAGCAACCTCGTGTCCTTGCTAGCGTGCAATCCCACAGTGGCATGGGCGCAAAGCGTGAATATCGGCAAAGTTTCTTAGCAGCCTTTGTCGATTTTCACAAAGCATTCGACTCAGTTGTTCGAGCTTCCCTGTGGGAGTTCCTGAGACTTAGTGGGATTCCCCCTGAAGTTGCTGGATATCATGGCCAGCCCGTACACTGGTACTGTGAGTGGTGTGGAGACAGAACCTCTGTGTTTTTCCCAGTTGATTCTGTGGTTCGTCAGGGGTGTGTTCTTGCTCCTACTTTGTTCAGTGCTTGTATGGACTGGGTGTTGTGCAGGGTCATGGGGTTCAGCGGCTGTGGGGCATCTGTTGGAGAAGAAAGATTCATGAATATTGACTTTGCTGATGATGCTGTGATTGTCGTGGAGTCAATGGAGGCTCTGATCAGGGTGCTCAAGAGACTGAGTGAGGAGTCTGAGTGTCTGGGCTTGTGAGTGTCCTGGATGAAAACCAACAGCCAGGCCTTTAATGACCTCTTGGGCACAGATATCAGCAGTGTGTCTGTTTGCGGAGAGTGTGTTGACCTTGTTGAGTGGTTTACTTACCTTGGCAGTGACATTCATGTCCCTGGTGACTCTTCCTATGAAGTCAGTAGACAGATGGGGAGAGCTTGGTGGTTCATGAGGTCACTGGAAAGGGGTGTGTGGCGCTCCCAATATCTCTGCAAAGAACGAAGGGCCAAGTCTTTAGAGTCCTGGTGCTTCCTTTCTTGCTATATGTTTGTGAGACATGGATGCTCCCCAGTGACCTGAGATGAAGACTGGACTCCTTTGGTACTGTGCCCCTTCGGAGAATCCTTGGGTACCGCTGGTTTTACTTTGTGTTCCTCATGGAATCCGTTGGGGGAAATGGAAGGAAAAACCACTAGGAAGAATAAGGTTGTCAAATGTTGTGAAAGTATTGGGGTTAAGAATACAGAGAGGATGGAGTGGAAAGAAATGGGGAAAAAAAGATAACCAAAAAAAAAAAGCAGGATTTTGGAGGTTAACGAACTTATCAATAGAAGGGAAGATATTGCTGATGAAGGCAGTTACAATCCCAAAACTATCGTATTTAGCAAATGTGTTTTTTCCACCAAAGAAAATAGTAAGAAGAATTATAAGAAAGTGTTTTGTGTTCTTATAGGGTTCATAATGTGAAAAATTGGCAAGAAGGAAGGTAATGAAAATGGAGGGAAAGAGGTTCCGAATATAGAAAGGGAGTTGACTTTAAGACACACAGCAACTGTTGTTAATATGACATTAAGTAAAATTGGGAAGTTAGCGGATATGATCAGATATCTGCTAGGAACAGAATTCAAAAAAGCAAAAGAGCCCAATTAAATAAGGGGAAATCCGAGTGCCATCTGCAGGGCAAGTGGCAGGAGGACTTTAACACTGACATGAAAATACATAGAGGCGCGTTAAAATATTAGGGATCCATTTTGGAGAGGAGAAGGAGGGAAGAAGAGACTGGAAGGAGATGGAAAGAAAGTTATACAAGCTCACAAGTCTCTGGAGGACTAGGAGACTAACATATGAGGGCAAAATTTTGCTAATTAAGTCAATAATTTTGCCCAGGCTCTTTTTTCTGGCAACAGTTTTTTTACGGACAAAATATATTCTAAGGAAAATCGAAAGACAATGTTTTTATTTTTTTGGGAGGTCTACAGATGAGAAGGTCGCAAGAGACAGAAAGTAAAGAAACAAAAAGGAAAAGGGGAGAAAGGTTTTCTGGACTTAAGGATCTTGTTAAGATTGAAATACACGGCCGTTTACATATCCTTGTTACAGAGCGGGAAAAGGGAGGGCAGCGGATTTAGCCAGGTACATGATGGGTGGTCATCTAAGAAGGTTTGGGCTTTATAAAACCCAGAACAAGAAACCATATGAGTTTAGATTACCCAAACTATACAGGAGGTTGATGGACTGTATCAAAGATTGTGGGCTTCAGCAGGATGAAAAGGACTTGTGGAGGAGGTGGAAAGAATTAGTGGAAAAGTAAGGGAAAGTGAGAAGCCAGTAAACATTACTGGGAAATCTAGAGAGGAATCTAAACTGATATGGGAAAGATTTGGGGGAAAGTTTCCAAATAATCAAGTAGCAGATATAGCCTGGCTGGCCGCCCATGAAGCACTAGAAACCAACCTGGCTTTAAGTAAAAGAAAGAATTTACAAGGGCCTAAATGTCCCAGGGACGGATGTAAAAGAAAAAAAAATAAGTCAGTATGGACATGCAATGTGGGACTGCCCCACAGTGGCAAGGATATGGAAGGAAGTAAGGCAGAGACACATAGTAGACATCAAGCTGGATAGAGACTTGGTGGTGTTTGGGAGGTCAGGGAAAAGAGAGGTCGGGAAGAAAGATTGGGACCGAATAAACGTGATAAAAGAAGTATTGTGGAAGGCAAGGTGTGCATACACAAATAAACAGAAAGTTTTTTCCCAACAGAAAATAATTGGAATGATCAGAGAAAACCTCTCGTTTTATGAGAAAAACATCTCAACTTTGGAAGCCCTCTTTTCTAAACGACAGCCCTATGTTTTTATTTTTTCTCTCCTTCCCTGTCTGTCTTCATTTTTTTTTTTGCCATTCTTTTAAATTTGAATGTACGTTGTCCTTCATGCTGATCCCCTTCTGTCGGCTCTCTCTCTCTCGCCACCCATTTAAGACCCCCCTGTTCCCCGTTCCTCCTCATGGATGGATGGATGGATAGAAAGACAGATAGATCTCGTCCAGCTCTTCAGACGGGGAGCCTGCAACTTTACAAAGGGGGGCATCGTCCAGAAAGGACCAGCAGCCTCGTGTCCTTTCCAACCTGCAATCCCACAGTGGCATCAAAGGGAGGGCAAGCACCGGCTCAAGTCTCGAACGTGTACCCAGGGCTGCCCCAGATCACTCGGCTGCCAAAAGCCCAGCTTCTGATACGGGTGGAAGGAGGAAAAGAAAAGACGAGGCGAAGGGCGACTCCTGCTGGCAGAAAGGCAAAAGCTTACGGCACTCGGTATTCCCAGGCGGTCTCCCATCCAAGTACTAACCGAGCCCGACTCTGCTTAGCTTCCGAGATCGGACGAGATCGGGCGTGTTCAGAGTGGTATGGCCGTAAACGAGGGCTGCTCGTTTTCTCTCCCAAATAGGCAACTGTGGAAGCCCTCTTTTCTAAACGACAGCCCTATGTTTTTTTTTTTTTCTCCTTCCCTGTCTGTCTTCATTTTTTTTTTTTTAATTGCCATTCTTTTGAAATTTTAAGTTATGTCTTTTGAATTAGAATGTGCGTTGTCCTTCATACTGATCCCCTTCTGTCGGCTCTCTCGCTCGCCACCCATTTAAGACTCCCCTGTTACCCGTTCCACCTCATGGATGGATGGATTGATGGATGGATGGATGGATGGATAGATAGACAGAGATCTCGTCCAGCTCATCAGACGGGCCTGCAACTTTACAAAGGGGGGCATCTTCCAGAAAGAACCAGCAACCTCGTATCCTTGCTAACGTGCAATCCCACAGTGGCATCAAAGGGAGGGCAAGCACCGGCTCAAGTCTCGAACGTGTACCCAGCGCTGCCCCAGATCACTCGGCGGCCTCGGCGCAGGTCTTCCCGAGGGTGCTCTGCTGCCGTGTCGAGCGCCCACGCCGAGGGCTTCTTCCTCTGGTCTCCGGGCGCGGGTCGCCTTCCTCTTTCGCAGCTTGCCTCCTCCTCCTGTCGCCGCCTGCCGCCTGTCTTGCTGTTGGGCTGTTTTCATTCACATCCCCCAGTCCACCCTCCTGTTTCTCTTCCAGCCAATAAGCTCCAGCGATGGGTGGCTGGTTACATAAGAGCAGTGCACCTTGGGTTGCTAGTGAAACCTGTCTAATCAAGGTGGTGAGGTGTGAACCCCAACATCCGGTCACGGTGCACAGGCGTCTGGGCAGCAGCTAGCTCCGCATGCAGCGCTCCCGAGGCCAAGAAGCCCGAAGGATCGAGAGCCGAAGGCCGGGACCGGGACTGTGCTGGGAAAACCTCCCGCGCCGAGCGATGAAGCCGGGAAGTGGGAGGATGAGCGCCGGCTGTACAACTCATACTTACCTGGCGGGAGATACCATGATCACTAAGGTGGTTCTCCCAGGGGAGCTCATCCATTGCACTCGGGTGTGCTGCCCTGATTTCCAAATGCGGAAACTCGACTGCATAATTTGTGGTAGTGGGGACTCGTTCGCTCTCCCTGATAGTCCTGGTTCAAACAGACTGAAAACATGCTTTCAACTTATGGAAGTGGTGCTTGGGGATTGTGAAGCAGGAGCCTGTGAGACACACTCTGGGAGCTTTAAGCAATAAATAAGAAGTTCCAAAATCAATCAATCAATCTGTCTGTCTGTCCATTTATTTATTTATTTTAGGACCCTAATAGAAAAATTATAATAAAATAATATTAATTTAAATTAACTAATCAATGTATATTTATCTTAGGACCCCCACACTAATAAAATAATAATATAAATAATCATTCATTATTTTAGTGCCTCTTTACTGATTTTAAGCCCTTTCCTTGCTGCCAGAGCCCAGCTTCTGACACGGTGGAAGGAGGAAAAGAAAAGACGAGGTGAAGGGCGACTCCTGCTGGCAGAAAGGCAAAAGCTTACAGCACTCGTATTCCCATAACAGGGCTGCTCCTCTCTCCCAAATATGCAACTTTGAAGCCCTCTTTTCTGAACGACAGCCGTATGTTTTTCTTCCCTTCTGTCTTCATTTTTTTTTGCCATTCTTTTGAAATTTGAATTCTTTTGAATTAGAATGTCGTTGTCCTTCATGCTGATCCCCTTCTGCTCTGCTCTCGCCACCCATTTAAGACCCCTGTTACCCGTTCCACCTCTGGCGGATGGATGGATGGATGGATACATAGATAGACAGATAGATCTCGTCCAGCTCTTCAGGCGGGGAGCCTGCAACACAAAGGGGCATGGTCAGAAAGGACCAGCAACCTCGTGTCCTTGCTACGTGCAATCCCACAGTGGCATGGGCAAACGTGAATACGGCAAAGTTTTAGCAGCCTTTGTGATTTTCACAAACATTCGACTCAGTTGTTGAGCTTCCTGTGGAGTTCCTGAGACTTATGGGATTCCCCGAGTTGCTGGATATCATGGCCAGCCTACACTGGTACTGTGAGTGGTGTGGAGACAGAACCTCTGTTTTTCCCAGTTGATTCTGTGGTTGTCAGGGTGTGTTCTTGCTCCTACTTTGTTCAGTGCTTGTATGGACTGGGTGTTGGCAGGGTCATGGGTTCAGCGGCTGTGGGGCATCTGTTGGAGAAAGATTCATGAATATTGACTTTGCTGATGATGCTGTGATTGTCGTGGAGTCAATGGAGGCTCTGATCAGGGTGCTCAAGAGACTGAGTGAGAGTCTGAGTGTCTGGGCTTGTGAGTGTCCTGGATGAAAACCAACAGCCAGGCCTTTAATGACCTCTTGGGCACAGATATCAGCAGTGTGTCTTTTCTGGAGAGTGTGTTGACCTTGTTGAGTGGTTTACTTACCTTGGCAGTGACATTCATGTCCCTGGTGACTCTTCCTATGAAGTCAGTAGACAGATGGGGAGAGCTTGGTGGTTCATGAGGTCACTGGAAAGGGTGTGTGGCTCCCAATATCTCTGCAAAGACGAAGGGCCAAGTCTTTAGAGTCCTGGTGCTTCTTTCTTGCTATATGTTTGTGAGACATGGATGCTCCCCAGTGACCTGAGATGAAGACTGGACTCCTTTGGTACTGTGCCTTGAATCCTTGGGTACCGCTGGTTTTATTTGTGTTCCTCATGGAATCCGTTGGAAATGGAAGGAAAAACCACTAGGAAGAATAAGGTTGTCAAATGTTGTGAAAGTATTGGGTTAAGAATACAGAGGGATGGAGTGGAAAGAAATGGGAAAAAGATACCAAAAAAAAAGCAGGATTTTGGAGGTTACGAACTTATCAATAGAAGGGAAGATATTGCTGATGAAGGCAGTTACAATCCCAAAACTATGTATTTAGCAAATGTGTTTTCCACCAAGAAAATGTAAGAGAATTATAAGAAAGTGTTTTGTGTTCTTATAGGGTTCATAATGTGAAAAATTGCAAGAAGGAAGGTAATGAAAATGGAGGAAAGAGGTTCGAATATAGAAGGAGTTGACTTTAAGACACACGCAACTGTTGTTAATATGACATTAAGTAAAATTGGGAAGTTAGCGGATATGATCAGATATCTCAGGACAAATTCAAAAACAAAGAGCCCAATTAAATAAGGAAATCGAGTGCCATCTCGGGCAAGTGGCAGGAGGACTTTAGCGACAGAAATACATAGGCGGTTAAAATATAGGATCCATTTTGGGAGGAGAAGGAGGAAGAAGAGCTGGAAGGAGATGGAAAGAAAGTTATACAAGCTCACAAGTCTCTGGAGGACTGGGAGACTAACATATGAGGGCAAAATTTTGCTAATTAAGTCAATAATTTTGCCCGGCTCTTCTGGCAACAGTTTTTTGGACAAAATATATTCTAAGGAAAATCGAAAGACAATGTTTTATTTTTGGGAGGTCTACAGATGAGAAGGTCAAGACAGAAAGTAAAGAACAAAAAGGAAAGGGGAGAAAGGTTTTCTGGACTTAAGGATCTTTTAAGATTGAAATACAGGCCGTTTACATATCCTTGTTACAGAGGAAAGGAGGGCAGGTTTAGCCAGGTACATGATGGGTGGTCATCTAAGAAGGTTTGGGCTTTATAAAACCAGAACAAGAAACCATATGAGTTTAGATTACCCAAACTATACAGGAGGTTGATGGACTGTATCAAGATTGTGGGCTTCGAGGATGAAAGGACTTGTGGAGGAGGTGGAAAGAATTAGTGGAAAAGTAAGGAAAGTGAGAAGACCAGTAAACATTCTGGAAATCTAGAGAGGAATCTAAACTGATATGGGAAGATTTGGGGAAAGTTTCCAAATAATCAAGTAGCAGATATAGCCTGGCTGGCCCATGAAGCACTAGAAACCAACCTGGCTTTAAGTAAAGAAAAATTTACAAGGGCCTAAATGTCCCAGGACGGATGTAAGAAAAAAAATAAGTCAGTATGGACATGCAATTGGGACTGCCCACAGTGGCAGGATATGAAGGAAGTAAGGCAGAGACACATAGTAGACATCAAGCTGGATAGAGACTTGGTGGTGTTTGGGAGGTCAGGAAAAGAGAGGTCGGGAAGAAAGATTGGGACCGAATAACGTGATAAAGAAGTATTGTGGAAGGCAAGGTGTGCATACACAAATAAACAGAAAGTTTTCCCAACAGAAAATAATTGGAATGATCAGAGAAAACCTCTCGTTTTATTAGAAAAAACATCGCAACTTTGGAAGCCCTCTTTTCTAAACGACAGCCCTATGTTTTTTTTTTTCTCTCCTTCCCTGTCTGTTTTTTTTTTGCCATTCTTTAATTTGAATGTCGTTGTCCTTCATGCTGATCCCCTTCTGTGCTCTCGCTCTCCACCATTTAAGACCCCTGTTCCCGTTCCTCCTCATGGATGGATGGATGGATAGAAAGACAGATAGATCTCGTCCAGCTCTTCAGCGGGGAGCCTGCACTACAAAGGGGGCATCGTCCAGAAGGACCAGCAGCCTCGTGTCCTTTCCAACCTGCAATCCCACAGTGGCATCAAAGGGAGGCAAGCACGGCTCAAGTCTCGACGTGTACCCAGGGCTGCCCAGATCACTCGGCTGCCAAAAGCCCAGTTTGATACGGTGGAAGGAGAAAGAAAAGCAGGCGAAGGGCGACTCCTGCTGGCAGAAGGCAAAAGCTTCGGCACTCGGTATTCCCAGGCGGTCTCCCATCAAGTACTACGAGCCGACTCTGCTTAGCTTCCGAGTCGAGAGACGTGTTCAGAGTGGTATGGCGTAACGAGGGCTGCTCGTTTTCTCTCCCCAAATAGGCAACTGTGAAGCCCTCTTTCTAAACGACAGCCCTATGTTTTTTTTTTTTTCTCCTTCCCTGTCTGTCTTATTTTTTTTTTTAATTGCCATTCTTTTGAAATTTTAAGTTATGTCTTTGAATTAGAATGTCGTTGTCCTTCATACTGATCCTTCTGTGGCTCTCTGCTCTACCCACCATTTAAGACTCCCCTGTTACCGTTCCACCTCTGGATGGATGGATTGATGGATGGATGGATGGATGGATAGATAGACAGAGATCTCGTCCAGCTCATCAGCGGAGCCTGCACTTTACAAGGGGCATCTTCCAGAAAGAACCAGCAACCTCGTATCCTTGCTAGCGTGCAATCCCACAGTGGCATCAAAGGGAGGGCAAGCACCGGCTCAAGTCTCGAGCGTGTACCCAGCTGCCCCAGATCACTCGGCGGCCTGGCGCGGTCTTCCAGGGTGCTCTGCTGCGTGTCGGCGCCACGCCGAGGGCTTCTTCCTCTCGGTCTCCGGCGCAGGTCGCCTTCCTCTTCGCAGCTTTGCCTCCTGCCTCCTGTCTGCCGCCTCGCCTGTCTTTGCTGTTGGGCGCTGTTTCTCATTCAGCATCCCGCCAGTCCTACCCCTCCTGTTTCTCTTCCAGCCAATAAGCTCCAGCGATGGGTGGCTGGTTTACATAAGAGCGAGGTGCACCTTGGGGTTGCTAGTGAAACCTGTCTAATCAAGGTGGTAGGTCGGTCAACAACATCAGGTCACGGTGCACACGGGCGTCTGGGCAGCAGCTAGCTCCGCGCATGCGCTCCGAGGCCAAAGAAGCCCGAAGGATCCCGAAGAAGCCGAAGGAGGCCGAAGGACCGAGGACTGTGCTGGGAAAACCTCCCGCCGCCGGCGTGAAGCCGGGAGTGGGAGGATGAGCCAGGCTGTACAACTCATCTTACCTGGCAGGGGAGATACCATGATCACTAAGGTGGTTCTCCCAGGGCGAGGCTCATCCATTGCACTCCGGGTGTGCTGACCCCTGATTTCCCCAAATGCAGGAAACTCGACTGCATAATTTGTGGTAGTGGGGACTGCGTTGCGCTCTCCCCTGATAGTCCTGGTTCAAAACAGACTGAAAACATGCGTTTCAACTTATGGAAGTGGTGCTTGGGCGATTGTGAAGCAGGAGCCTGTGAGATAACGCTCTGGGAGCTTTAAGCAATAAATAAAGAAGTTCCAAAATCAATCAATCAATCTGTCTGTCTGTCCATTTATTTATTTATTTTAGGACCCCGCCCAATAGAAAAATTATAATAAAAATAATATTAATTTAAATTAACTAATCAATGTATGTATTTATCTTAAGGACCCCACACACATAATAAAATAAGAATATAAATAATCATTCATTATTTTTACTGCCTCTTTACTGATTTTAAGCCGCTTTCCTTGCTGCCAAGGAGCCCAGCTTCTGACACGGGTGGAAGGAGGAAAGAAAAGACGAGGTGAAGGGCGACTCCTGCTGGCAGAAAGGCAAAAGCTTACAGCACTCGAGTATTCCCAGTAAGCAGGGGCTGCTCCTTTCTCTCCCAAATATGCAACTTTGGAAGCCCTCTTTTCTGAACGACAGCCGTATGTTTTTTTTTTTTTTCCTCCTTCCCTGTCTGTCTTCATTTTTTTTTGCCATTCTTTTGAAATTTTTCGGAATGTCTTTTGAATTAGAATTACCGTTGTCCTTCATGCTGATCCCCTTCTGTCGGCTCTCGCTCGCCACCCATTTAAGACCCCTGTTACCCGTTCCACCTCATGGATGGATGGATGGATGGATGGATACATAGATAGACAGATAGATCTCGTCCAGCTCTTCAGACGGGGAGCCTGCAACTTTACAAAGGGGGCATGCGTCCAGAAAGGACCAGCAACCTCGTGTCCTTGCTAGCGTGCAATCCCACAGTGGCATGGGGCAAGCGTGAATATCGGCAAAGTTTCTTAGCGAGCCTTGATTTTCACAAAGCATTCGACTCAGTTGTTCGAGCTTCCCTGTGGGAGTTCCTGAGACTTAGTGGGATTCCCCCTGAAGTTGCTGGATATCATGGCCAGCCCTCACTGGTACTGTGAGTGGTGTGGAGACAGAACCTCTGTGTTTTTCCCAGTTGATTCTGTGGTTCGTCAGGGTGTGTTCTTGCTCCTACTTTGTTCAGTGCTTGTATGGACTGGGTGTTGTGCAGGGTCATGGGGTTCAGCGGCTGTGGGGCATCTGTTGGAGAAGAAAGATTCATGAATATTGACTTTGCTGATGATGCTGTGATTGTCGTGGAGTCAATGGAGGCTCTGATCAGGGTGCTCAAGAGACTGAGTGAGGAGTCTGAGTGTCTGGGCTTGTGAGTGTCCTGGATGAAAACCAACAGCCAGGCCTTTAATGACCTCTTGGGCACAGATATCAGCAGTGTGTCTGTTTCGGAGGTGTGTTGACCTTGTTGAGTGGTTTACTTACCTTGGCAGTGACATTCATGTCCCTGGTGACTCTTCCTATGAAGTCAGTAGACAGATGGGGAGAGCTTGGTGGTTCATGAGGTCACTGGAAGAGGGGTGTGTGGCCTCCCAATATCTCTGCAAAGAGCGAAGGGCCAAGTCTTTAGAGTCCTGGTGCTTCCTTTCTTGCTATATGTTTGTGAGACATGGATGCTCCCCAGTGACCTGAGATGAAGACTGGACTCCTTTGGTACTGTGCCCCTTCGGAGAATCCTTGGGTACCGCTGGTTTTACTTTGTGTTCCTCATGGAATCCGTTGGGAAATGGAAGGAAAAACCACTAGGAAGAATAAGGTTGTCAAATGTTGTGAAAGTATTGGGGTTAAGAATACAGAAGGATGGAGTGGAAAGAAATGGGGAAAAAGATAACCAAAAAAAAGCAGGATTTTGGAGGTTAGCGAACTTATCAATAGAAGGGAAGATATTGCTGATGAAGGCAGTTACAATCCCAAAACTATAGTATTTAGCAAATGTGTTTTCCACCAAAGAAAATAGTAAGAAGAATTATAAGAAAGTGTTTTGTGTTCTTATAGGGTTCATAATGTGAAAAATTGGCAAGAAGGAAGGTAATGAAAATGGAGGAAAGAGGTTCGAATATAGAAAGGGAGTTGACTTTAAGACACACAGCAACTGTTGTTAATATGACATTAAGTAAAATTGGGAAGTTAGCGGATATGATCAGATATCTACTAGGAACAGAATTCAAAAAGCAAAAGAGCCCAATTAAAAAAGGAAATCCGGAGTGCCATCTGCAGGGCAAGTGGCAGGAGGACTTTAAACGACATGAAAATACATAGAGGCGGTTAAAATATTAGGGATCCATTTGGAGAGGAGAAGGAGGAAGAAGAGACTGGAAGGAGATGGAAAGAAAGTTATACAAGCTCACAAGTCTCTGGAGGACTAGGAGACTAACATATGAGGGCAAAATTTTGCTAATTAAGTCAATAATTTTGCCCAGGCTCTTTTCTGGCAACAGTTTTTACGGACAAAATATATTCTAAGGAAAATCGAAAGACAATGTTTTTATTTTTTGGGAGGTCTACAGATGAGAAGGTGCAAGACAGAAAGTAAAGAAACAAAAAGGAAAGGGGAGAAAGGTTTTCTGGACTTAAGGATCTTGTTAAGATTGAAATACAGGCCGTTTACATATCCTTGTTACAGAGGGGAAAGGGAGGCAGCGGATTTAGCCAGGTACATGATGGGTGGTCATCTAAGAAGGTTTGGGCTTTATAAAACCCAGAACAAGAAACCATATGAGTTTAGATTACCCAAACTATACAGGAGGTTGATGGACTGTATCAAAGATTGTGGGCTTCAGCAGGATGAAAGGACTTGTGGAGGAGGTGGAAAGAATTAGTGGAAAAGTAAGGGAAAGTGAGAAGCCAGTAAACATTACTGGGAAATCTAGAGAGGAATCTAAACTGATATGGGAAAGATTTGGGGGAAAGTTTCCAAATAATCAAGTAGCAGATATAGCCTGGCTGGCCGCCCATGAAGCACTAGAAACCAACCTGGCTTTAAGTAAAAGAAAGAATTTACAAGGGCCTAAATGTCCCAGGGACGGATGTAAAAAAAAAATAAGCCAGTATGGACATGCAATTGGGACTGCCCACAGTGGCAGGATATGGAAGGAAGTAAGGCAGAGACACATAGTAGACATCAAGCTGGATAGGAGACTTGGTGGTGTTTGGGAGGTCAGGAAAAGAGAGGTCGGGAAGAAAGATTGGGACCGAATAAGCGTGATAAAGAAGTATTGTGGAAGGCAAGGTGTGCATACACAAATAAACAGAAAGTTTTTCCCAACAGAAAATAATTGGAATGATCAGAAAACCTCGTTTATGAGAAAAAACATCTCAACTTTGGAAGCCCTCTTTTCTAGACGACAGCCCTATGTTTTTTATTTTTTTCTCTCCTTCCCCTGTCTGTCTTCATTTTTTTTTTTTTTTGCCATTCTTTTAAATTTGATTCGTTGTCCTTCATGCTGATCCCCTTCTGTCGGCTCTCTCGCTCTCGCCACCCATTTAAGACCCCCTGTTCCCGTTCCTCCTCATGGATGGATGGATGGATAGAAAGACAGATAGATCTCGTCCAGCTCTTCAGGCAGGGAGCCTGCAACTTTACAAGGGGTGGCATCGTCCAGAAAGGACCAGCAGCCTCGTGTCCTTTCCAACCTGCAATCCCACAGTGGCATCAAAGGGAGGGCAAGCACCGGCTCAAGTCTCGAGACGTGTACCCAGGGCTGCCCCAGATCACTCGGCTGCCAAAGCCCAGCTTCTGATACGGGTGGAAGGAGGAAAAGAAGCGAGGCGAAGGGCGACTCCTGCTGGCAGATGGCAAAAGTCTACGGCACCCGGTATTCCCAGGCGGTCACCCATCCAAGTACTAACCGGGCCCGACGTTGCTTAACTTCGGTGATCGGACGAGATCGGGCGTGTTCAGAGTGGTATGGCCGTAAACGAGGGCTGCTCGTTTTTCTCTCCCCAAATAGGCAACTGTGGAAGCCCTCTTTTCTAAACGACATCCCTATGTTTTTTTTTTTCTCCTTCCCCTGTCTGTCTTCATTTTTTTTTTTTTTTACCATTCTTTTGAAATTTTAAGTTATGTCTTTTGAATTAGAATGTCGTTGTCCTTCATACTGATCCCCTTCTGTCGGCTCTCTGCTCTGCCACCCATTTAAGACTCCCTGTTACCCGTTCCACCTCATGGATGGATGGATTGATGGATGGATGGATGGATGGATAGATAGACAGAGATCTCGTCCAGCTCATCAGACGGGGAGCCTGCAACTTTACAAAGGGGCATCTTCCAGAAAGAACCAGCAACCTGTATCCTTGCTAACGTGCAATCCCACAGTGGCATCAAAGGGAGGGCAAGCACCGGCTCAAGTCTCGAGCGTGACCCAGCGCTGCCCCAGATCACTCAGCGGCCTCGGCGCAGGTCTTCCGAGGGTGCTCTGCTGCCGTGCGAGCGCCACGCCGGGGGCTTCTTCCTCTGGTCTCCGGGCGCAGGGTCGCCTTCCTCTTTCGCAGCTTTGCCTCCTGCCTCCTGTCTGCCGCCTGCCGCCTGTCTTTGCTGTTGGCGGCTGTTTCTCATTCAGCATCCCGCCCAGTCCTACCCTCCTGTTTCTCTTCCAGCCAATAAGCTCCAGCGATGGGTGGCTGGTTTACATAGAGCGAGGTGCACCTTGGGGTTGCTAGTGAAACCTGTCTAATCAAGGTGGTGAGGTCGTTGCACTAACATCCAGGTCACGGTGCACACGGGCGTCTGGGCAGCAGCAGCTCCGCGCAGCCGCTCCGAGGCCAAAGAGCCGAAGGATCCCGAAGAAGCCCGAAGGGGGCCGAAGGACCGAGGACTGTGCTGGGAAAACCTCCCGCCGCCGAGCGTATGAAGCCGGAAGTGGGAGGATGAGCCGGGCTGTACAACTCATACCTACCTGGCAGGAGATACCATGATCACTAAGGTGGTTCTCCCAGGCAGGGCTCATCCATTCACTCGAGGTGGATGCTGACTGCATGATTTCCCCAAATGCGGGAAACTCGACTGCATAATTGTGAGTGGGGACTGGTTGCGCTCTCCCTGATAGTCCTGTTCAAAAACAGACTGAAAACATGCGTTTCAACTATGGAAGTGGTGCTTGGGCGTTGTAAAGAGAACTGTGAGACAACGCCGCTCTGGGAGCTTTAAGCAATAATAAAAAGTTCAAAAATCAATCAATCAATCTGTCTGTCTGTCCATTTATTTATTTATTTTGGACCCCACCTAATAGAAAAATATAATAAAATAATATTAATTTAAATTAACTAATCAATGTATTATTTATCTTAGGACCCCCACATAATAAAAAATAATATAAATAACATTCATTTTTTAGTGCCTCTTTACTGATTTTAAGCGCTTTCCTTGCTGCCAAGAGCCCAGCTTCTGACACGGGTGGAAGGAGGAAAAGAAAAGAGCGAGGTGAAGGGCGACTCCTGCTGGCAGAAAGGCAAAAGCTTCAGCACTCGGTATTCCCAGTAAAGCAGGGGCTGCTCCTTTTCTCCCAAATATGCAACTTTGGAAGCCTCTTTTCTGAACGACAGCCGTATGTTTTTTTTTTTTCACTCCTTCCCCTGTCTGTCTTCATTTTTTTTTTTTTTTGCCATTCTTTTGAAATTTTTTCGGAATGTCTTTTGAATTAGAATGTACGTTGTCCTTCATGCTGATCCCCTTCTGTCGGCTCTCTCGCTCTAGCCACCCATTTAAGACCCCCCGGTAACGTTCCACCTCAGGATGGATGGATGGATGGATGGATACATAGATAGACAGATAGATCTGTCCAGCTCTTCAGGCAGGGGAGCCTGCAACTTTACAAAGGGGGCATCGTCCAGAAAGGACCAGCAACCTCGTGTCCTTGCTAGCGTGCAATCCCACAGTGGCATGGGCATAAGCGTGAATTCGGCAAAGTTTCTTAGCAGCCTTTGTCGATTTTCACAAGCATTCGACTCAGTTGTTGAGCTTCCCTGTGGGAGTTCCTGAGACTTAGTGGGATTCCCTGAAGTTGCTGGATATCATGGCCAGCCCTACACTGGTACTGTGAGTGGTGTGGAGACAGAACCTCTGTGTTTTTCCCAGTTGATTCTGTGGTTCGTCAGGGTGTGTTCTTGCTCCTACTTTGTTCAGTGCTTGTATGGACTGGGTGTTGTGCAGAGTCATGGGGTTCAGCGGCTGTGGGGCATCTGTTGGAGAGAAAGATTCATGAATATTGACTTTGCTGATGATGCTGTGATTGTGTGGAGTCAATGGAGGCTCTGATCAGGGTGCTCAAGAGACTGAGTGAGGAGTCTGAGTGTCTGGGCTTGTGAGGTGTCCTGGATGAAAACCAACAGCCAGGCCTTTAATGACCTCTTGGGCACAGATATCAGCAGTGTGTCTGTTTGCGGAGAGTGTGTTGACCTTGTTGAGTGGTTTACTTACCTTGGCAGTGACATTCATGTCCCTGGTGACTCTTCCTATGAAGTCAGTAGACAGATGGGGAGAGCTTGGTGGTTCATGAGGTCACTGGAAAGGGGTGTGTGGCGCTCCCAATATCTCTCAAAGAGCGAAGGGCCAAGTCTTTAGAGTCCTGGTGCTTCCTTTCTTGCTATATGTTTGTGAGACATGGATGCTCCCCAGTGACCTGAGATGAAGACTGGACTCCTTTGGTACTGTGCCCTTGGAGAATCCTTGGGTACCGCTGGTTTTACTTTTGTTCCTCATGGAATCCGTTGGGAAATGGAAGGAAAAACCACTAGGAAGAATAAGGTTGTCAAATGTTGTGAAAGTATTGGGGTTAAGAATACAGAGAGGATGGAGTGGAAAGAAATGGGGAAAAAAATAACCAAAAAAAAAGCGGATTTTGGAGGTTAACGAACTTATCAATAGAAGGGAAGATATTGCTGATGAAGGCAGTTACAATCCCAAAACTATAGTATTTAGCAAATGTGTTTTTCCACCAAAGAAAATAGTAAGAAGAATTATAAGAAAGTGTTTTGTGTTCTTATAGGGTTCATAATGTGAAAAATTGGCAAGAAGGAAGGTAATGAAAATGGAGGAAAGAGGTTCCGAATATAGAAAGGGAGTTGACTTTAAGACACACAGCAACTGTTGTTAATATGACATTAAGTAAAATTGGGAAGTTAGCGGATATGATCAGATATCTGCTAGGAACAGAATTCAAAAAAGCAAAAGAGCCCAATTAAATAAGGGGAAATCGAGTGCCATCTGCAGGGCAAGTGGCAGGAGGACTTTAGCAGACATGAAAATACATAGAGGCGGTTAAAATATTAGGGATCCATTTTGGAGAGGAGAAGGAGGAAGAAGGAGACTGGAAGGAGATGGAAAGAAAGTTATACAAAGCTCACAAGTCTCTGGAGGACTAGGAGACTAACATATGAGGGCAAAATTTTGCTAATTAAGTCAATAATTTTGCCCAGGCTCTTTTCTGGCAACAGTTTTTACGGACAAAATATATTCTAAGGAAAATGAAAGACAATGTTTTTATTTTTTTGGGAGGTCTACAGATGAGAAGGTCATAGACAGAAAGTAAAGAAACAAAAAGAAGAAGGGGAGAAAGGTTTTCTGGACTTAAGGATCTTGTTAAGATTGAAATACAGGCCGTTTACATATCCTTGTTACAGGCGGGAAAGGGAGGGCAGCGGATTTAGCCAGGTACATGATGGGTGGTCATCTAAGAAGGTTTGGGCTTTATAAAACCCAGAACAAGAAACCATATGAGTTTAGATTACCCAAACTATACAGGAGGTTGATGGACTGTATCAAAGATTGTGGGCTTCAGCAGGATGAAAGGACTTGTGAGGAGGTGGAAAGAATTAGTGGAAAAGTAAGGGAAAGTGAGAAGCCAGTAAACATTACTGGAAATCTAGAGAGGAATCTAAACTGATATGGGAAAGATTTGGGGAAAGTTTCCAAATAATCAAGTAGCAGATATAGCCTGCTGGCCAGCCCATGAAGCACTAGAAACCAACCTGGCTTTAAGTAAAAGAAAGAATTTACAAGGGCCTAAATGTCCCAGGGACGGATGTAAAAGAAAAAAAATAAGTCAGTATGGACATGAATGTGGGACTGCCCCACAGTGGCAAGGATATGGAAGGAAGTAAGGCAGAGACACATAGTAGACATCAAGCTGGATAGAGACTTGGTGGTGTTTGGGAGGTCAGGGAAAGAGAGGTCGGGAAGAAAGATTGGGACCGAATAAAGCGTGATAAAAGAAGTATTGTGGAAGGCAAGGTGTGCATACACAAATAAACAGAAAGTTTTTCCCAACAGAAAATAATTGGAATGATCAGAAAACCTCTCGTTTTATGAGAAAAAACATCTCAACTTTGGAAGCCCTCTTTTCTAACGACAGCCCTATGTTTTTTTTTTTCTCTCCTTCCCTGTCTGTTTCATTTTTTTTTTTTTGCCATTCTTTTAAATTTGAATGTCGTTGTCCTTCATGCTGATCCCCTTCTGTGGCTCTCTGCTCTCGCCACCCATTTAAGACCCCCTGTTCCCGTTCCTCCTCATGGATGGATGGATGGATAGAAAGACAGATAGATCTCGTCCAGCTCTTCAGGCAGAGCCTGCAACTTTACAAAGGGGCATCGTCCAGAAAGGACCAGCAGCCTCGTGTCCTTTCCAACCTGCAATCCCACAGTGGCATCAAAGGGAGGGCAAGCACCGGCTCAAGTCTCGAGCGTGTACCCAGGGCTGCCCCAGATCACTCGGCTGCCAAAAGCCCAGCTTCTGTACGGTGGAAGGAGGAAAAGAAAAGACAGGCGAAGGGCGACTCCTGCTGGCAGAAAGGCAAAAGCTTACGGCACTCGGTATTCCCAGGCGGTCTCCCATCAAGTACTAACCGAGCCCGACTCTGCTTAGCTTCCGAGATCGGACGAGATCGGGCGTGTTCAGAGTGGTATGGCCGTAAACGAGGGCTGCTCGTTTTCTCTCCCAAATAGGCAACTGTGGAAGCCCTCTTTTCTAAACGACAGCCCTATGTTTTTTTTTTTTTCTCCTTCCCTGTCTGTCTTCATTTTTTTTTTTTTTATTGCCATTCTTTTGAAATTTTAAGTTATGTCTTTTGAATTAGAATGTGCGTTGTCCTTCATACTGATCCCCTTCTGTCGCCTCTCGCTCTAGCCACCCATTTAAGACTCCCCTGTTACCCGTTCCACCTCATGGATGGATGGATTGATGGATGGATGGATGGATGGATAGATAGACAGAGATCTCGTCCAGCACATCAGGCGGGGAGCCTGCAACTTTACAAAGGGGGGCATCTTCCAGAAAGAACCAGCAACCTCGTATCCTTGCTAAGCGTGCAATCCCACAGTGGCATCAAAGGGAGGGCAAGCACCGGCTCAAGTCTCGAACGTGTACCCAGCGCTGCCCCAGATCACTTCGCGGCCTCGGCGCGAGGTCTTCCGAGGGTGCTCTGCTGCCGTGTAGCGCGCCCACGCCGAGGGCTTCTTCCTCTCGGTCTCCGGGCGCAGGAGTCGCCTTCCTCTTTCGCCAGCTTGCCTCCTGCCTCCTGTCTGCCGCCTGCCTGCTTCTTTGCTGTTGGCGGCTGTTTCTCATTCAGCATCCCGCCCAGTCCTACCCCTCCTGTTTCTCTTCCAGCCAATAGCTCCAGCGATGGGTGGCTGGTTTCATAAGAGCGAGGTGCACCTTGGGGTTGCTAGTGAAACCTGTCTAATCAAGGTGGTGAGGTCGGTGCAACTAACATCAGGGTCACGGTGCACGCGGCGTCTGGGCAGCAGCTAGCTCCAGCGCATGCACGCTCCGAGGCAAAGAACCCGAAGGATCCCGAAGAAGCCCGAAGGAGGCCGAAGGACCGAGGACTGTGCTGGGAAAACCTCCCGCCGCCGGCGATGAAGCCGAGGAAGTGGGAGGATGAGCCGGGCTGTACAACTCATACTTACCTGGCAGGGGAGATACCATGATCACTAAGGTGGTTCTCCCAGGGCGAGGCTCATCCATTGCACTCGGGTGTGCTGACCCTGCGATTTCCCAAATGCAGGAAACTCGACTGCATAATTTGTGGTAGTGGGGGACTGCGTTGCGCTCTCCTGATAGTCCTGGTTCAAAAACAGACTGAAAACATGCGTTTCAACTTATGGAAGTGGTGCTTGGGCGATTGTGAAGCAGGAGCCTGTGAGACAACGCTCTGGGAGCTTTAAGCAATAAATAAAGAAGTTCCAAAAATCAATCAATCAATCTGTCTGTCTGTCCATTTATTTATTTATTTTAAGGACCCCCGCCCAATAGAAAAATTATAATAAAAAAATATTAATTTAAATTAACTAATCAATGTATTATTTATCTTAAGGACCCCCACACTAATAAAATAATAATATAAATAACATTCATTATTTTGTGCCTCTTTACTGATTTTAAGCGCTTTCCTTGCTGCCAAGGCCAACTGACACGGGTGGAAGGAGGAAAGAAAAGACGAGGTGAAGGCGACTCCTGCTGGCAGAAAGGCAAAACACAGCACTCGGTATTCCCAGTAACGAGGGCTCTCCTTTTCTCCCAAATATGCAACTTTGGAAGCCCTCTTTCTGAACGACAGCTATGTTTTTTTTTCCTCCTTCTGCTTCTTTTTTTCCATTCTTTTGAAATTTTTGAATGTCTTTTGAATTAGAATGTACGTTGTCCTTCATCTGATCCTTCTTCGGCTCTCTGCTCTGCCACCCATTTAAGACCCCTGTTACCCGTTCCACCTCATGGGGTGGATGGATGGATGGATGGATACATGATAGACAGATAGATCTGTCCAGCTCTTCAGGCGGGGAGCCTGCAACTTTACAAGGGGGCATGTCCAGAAAGGACCAGCAACCTCGTGTCCTTGCTAGCGTGCAATCCACAGTGGCATGGGGCAACGTGAATTGGCAAAGTTTTAGCACCTTTGCGATTTTCCAAAGCATTCGACTCAGTTGTTGAGCTTCCTGTGGGAGTTCCTGAGACTAGTGGGATTCCCAGTTGCTGGATATCATGGCCAGCCGTACACTGGTACTGTGAGTGTGTGGAGACAGAACCTCTGTTTTTTCCCAGTTGATTCTGGGTTCGTCAGGGTGTGTTCTTGCTCCTACTTTGTTCAGTGCTTGTATGGACTGGGTGTTGTGCAGGGTCATGGGGTTCAGCGGCTGTGGGCATCTGTTGGAGAAGAAAGATTCATGAATATTGACTTTGCTGATGATGCTGTGATTGCTGGAGTCAATGGAGGCTCTGATCAGGGTGCTCAAGAGACTGAGTGAGAGTCTGAGTGTCTGGGCTTGTGAGTGTCCTGGATGAACCAACAGCCAGGCCTTTAATGACCTCTTGGGCACAGATATCAGCAGTGTGTCTGTTTGGAGGTGTGTTGACCTTGTTGAGTGGTTTACTTCCTTGGCAGTGACATTCATGTCCCTGGTGACTCTTCCTATGAAGTCAGTAGACAGATGGGGAGAGCTTGGTGGTTCATGAGGTCACTGGAAGGGTGTGTGCGCTCCCAATATCTCTGCAAGAGCAAGGCCAAGTCTTAGAGTCCTGTGCTTCCTTCTTCTATATGTTTGTGAGACATGGATGCTCCCCAGTGACCTGAGATGAAGACTGGACTCCTTGGTACTGTGCCCTTCGAGAATCCTTGGGTACCGCTGGTTTTACTTTGTGTTCCTCATGGAATCCGTTGGAAATGGAAGGAAAAACCACTAGGAAGAATAAGGTTGTCAAATGTTGGAAAGTATTGGGGTTAAGAATACAGAGAGGATGGAGTGGAAAGAAATGGGAAAAAGATAAAAAAAAGCAGGATTTTGGAGGTTAGAACTTATCAATAGAAGGAAGATATTGCTGATGAAGGCAGTTACAATCCCAAAACTATCGTATTTAGCAAATGTTTTTCCACCAAAGAAAATAGTAAGAAGAATTATAGAAAGTGTTTTGTGTTCTTATAGGGTTCATAATGTGAAAATTGCAAGAAGGAAGGTAATGAAAATGGAGGAAAGAGGTTCGAATATAGAAAGGAGTTGACTTTAAGACACACAGCAACTGTTGTTAATATGACATTAAGTAAAATTGGGAAGTTAGCGGATATGATCAGATATCTCTAGGAACAGAATTCAAAAAAAAAG
This sequence comes from Polypterus senegalus, assembly GCF_016835505.1. Classification (NCBI taxonomy): domain Eukaryota; kingdom Metazoa; phylum Chordata; class Cladistia; order Polypteriformes; family Polypteridae; genus Polypterus; species Polypterus senegalus. The sequence continues at coordinate 48,833 of NW_024384661.1, forward strand.
AGCCCAATTAAATAAGGAAATCCGGTGCCATCTGCAGGCAAGGCAGGAGGACTTTACGACATGAAAATACATAGAGGTTAAAATATTAGGGATCCATTTTGGAGAGGAGAAGGAGGAAAAGAGACTGGAAGGAGATGGAAGAAAGTTATACAAGCTCACAAGTCTCTGGAGGACTAGGAGACTAACATATGAGGGCAAAATTTGCTAATTAAGTCAATAATTTTGCCCAGGCTCTTTCTGGCAACAGTTTTTACGGACAAAATATATTCTAAGGAAAATGAAGACAATGTTTTTTTTTTGGGAGGTCTACAGATGAGAAGGTCCAAGACAGAAAGTAAAAAAAAAAAAGAAGGGGAAAAGGTTTCTGGACTTAGGATCTTGTTAAGATTGAAATACACGCGTTTCATATCCTTTTACAGGCGGAAGGGAGGGCGGTTTAGCCAGGTACATGATGGGTGGTCATCTAAGAAGGTTTGGGCTTTTAAAACCCAGAACAAGAAACCATATGAGTTTAGATTACCCAAACTATACAGGAGGTTGATGGACTGTATCAAAGATTGTGGCTTCAGCAGGATGAAAAGGACTTGTGGAGGAGGTGGAAAGAATTAGTGGAAAAGTAAGGAAAGGGAGCCAGTAAACATTACGGGAAATCTAGAGGAATCTAAACTGATATGGGAAGATTTGGGGAAAGTTTCCAAATAATCAAGTAGCAGATATAGCCTGGCTGGGCCATGAAGCACTAGAAACCAACCTGGCTTTAAGTAAAGAAAAGAATTTACAAGGGCCTAAATGTCCCAGGGCGGATGTAAAAGAAAAAATAAGTCAGTATGGACATCATGGGACTCCCACAGTGGCAAGGATATGGAAGGAAGTAAGGCAGAGACACATAGTAGACATCAAGCTGGATAGAGACTTGGTGGTGTTTGGGAGGTCAGGGAAAGAGGTCGGGAAGAAGATTGGGACCGAATAACGTGATAAAAAGTATTGTGGAAGGCAAGGTGTGCATACACAAATAAACAGAAAGTTTTTCCCAACAGAAAATATGGAATGATCAGAAAACCTCTGTTTTATGAAAAACATCTCAACTTTGGAAGCCCTCTTTTCTAACGACAGCCCTATGTTTTTTTTTTTTCTCTCCTTCCCTGTCTGTCTTCATTTTTTTTTTTGCCATTCTTTTAAATTTGAATGTCCGTTGTCCTTCATGCTGATCCCCTTCTGTCGGCTCTCTCGCCTGCCACCCATTTAAGACCCTGTTCCCGTTCCTCCTCATGGATGTGGATGGATGGATAGAAGACAGATAGATCTCGTCCAGCTCTTCAGCGGGAGCCTGCAACTTACAAGGGCATGTCCAGAAAGGACCAGCAGCCTCGTGTCCTTTCCAACCTGCAATCCCACAGTGGCATCAAGGGAGGGCAAGCACGGCTCAAGTCTCGAGCGTGTACCCAGGGCTGCCCCAGATCACTCGGCTGCCAAAGCCCAGCTTCTGTAGGGTGGAAGGAGGAAAAGAAGACGAGGCGAAGGGCGACTCCTGCTGGCAGAAGGCAAAAGCTTACGGCACTCATTCCCAGGCGGTCTCCCATCCAAGTACTAACCAGCCCGACTCTGCTTAGCTTCGAGATCGGCGAGATCGGGCTGTTCAAGTGGTATGGCGTAACGAGGGCTGCTCGTTTTTCTCCCCAAATAGGCAACGTGGAAGCCCTCTTTTCTAACGACAGCCCTATGTTTTTTTTTTTTTTTTCTCCTTCCCTGTCTGTCTTCATTTTTTTTTTATTGCCATTCTTTTGAAATTTTAGTTATGTCTTTTGAATTAGAATATGCGTTGCCTTCATACTGATCCCCTTCTGTGGCTCTCCTCTCGCCACCCATTTAAGACTCCCTGTTACCCGTTCCACCTCATGGATGGATGGATTGATGGATGGATGGATGGATGGATAGATGACAGAGATCTCGTCCACTCATCAGACGGGAGCCTGCAACTTACAAGGGGGCATCTTCCAGAAAGAACCAGCAACCTCTATCCTTGCTAGCGTGAATCCACAGTGGATCAAGGAGGGCAAGCACGGCTCAAGTCTCGCGTGTACCCAGCGCTGCCCCAGATCACTCGCGGCCTCGCGCGGGTCTTCCGAGGTGCTCTGCTGCCGTGTGCGGCCGCCGAGGCTCTTCCTCGGTCTCCGGGCCAGGGTCGCCTTCCTCTTTCGCAGCTTGCCTCCTGCCTCCCTGTCTCCGCCTCCGCCTGTCTTTGCTGTTGGCGGCTGTTTTCATTCACATCCGCCCAGTCCACCCCTCCTGTTTTCTTCCAGCCAATAAGCTCCAGCGATGGGTGGCTGGTTTACTAAAGCGAGGTGCACCTTGGGTTGCTAGTGAAACCTGTCTAATCAAGGTGGTAGGTCGGTCAACCAACATCGGTCACGGTGCACCGGGCGTCTGGGCAGCAGCTAGCTCCCGCATGCAGCGCTCCGAGGCCAAAGAAGCCCGAAGGATCCCGAAGAAGCCCGAAGGCCGAAGGACCGAGGACTGTGCTGGGAAAACCTCCCGCCCGGCTGAAGCCGAGGAAGTGGGAGGATGGCGCCGGGCTGTACAACTCATTACCTGGCAGGAGATACCATGATCACTAAGGTGGTTCTCCCAGGCGGCTCATCCATTGCACTCCGGTGGCTGCCCTGATTTCCCCAAATGCGGGAAACTCGACTGCATAATTTGTGGTAGTGGGGACTGCTTCGCTCTCCCTGATAGTCCTGGTTCAAAACAGACTGAAAACATGCGTTTCAACTTATGGAAGTGGTGCTTGGCGATTGTGAAGCAGGAGCCTGTGAGACAACGCTCTGGGAGCTTTAAGCAATAAATAAAGAAGTTCAAAAATCAATCAATCAATCTGTCTGTCTGTCCATTTATTTATTTATTTTAGGACCCCATAGAAAATATAATAAAATAATATTAATTTAAATTAACTAATCAATGTATGTATTTATCTTAAGGACCCCCCACACATAATAAAATAATAATATAAATACCATTTCATTATTTTT
>NW_024384662.1:0-8307 GCF_016835505.1 Polypterus senegalus
TTTGCTCTATAAGAGTGAAGATGGTGAGGAGTTTTCAGGAACAATAGGAGTGGGGGCTTAGTGCTTAGGTCCCCCCAGACTTGGGGGCCGTGGATTACGCTCACTCCACACGTTGCTATGCCCATGAATAAGACTTGAAATCATTTTAATGTAAGATATATGGCAATGTCAGGACTGGCACTGCCTATTAAGGGTTATTTGTGGATACTAGGTATTGCAACTTCCATTTGTTTTATTTAAGATATTTATTAAGCTTTTATTCATATAACACTGAACGTTTTGAAAGAAGGTACAAATGGCTAAAAGTACAATTCGTCAGGATTGATGTACCTATAAAATGTGTAAAAAAATAAAACCATAAAAGTCAGATTTTTGTGTTGTAGGATGGTATCTTTATGAATATAATGACAGTCGCCACAAAAAGCCTGTTTTGTGTTATCATAGTTAAGATCAGCAATAGATAATGATCTGTCTGATTGCTTGGATAAGACATTTGAATAATATCTTTACAAAAAGCAACCTAGTAATAGTAGGTCATAGAAAGTAGAATATATTTTTAGGTAAACATGAAAATGCAGGAATTTCCTGATCTAACAAATCATCACGTTGTGGTTTTATGGCGATAACAATCTTTCTTATTTGCAATTCAGGAAAGATCTGTCAACAGCATAAGAAATTACAAATCACAAACACATGTCCCTGTAATAGTGAGGTAAAAGATCTTGCTATCTAAAAGTAATCTTTACTATGCATTTCCTGCAGCAAATGAATCCCTTGTTTAATTGGGTCCATATAATTTCCAAGTTGTTTAATTTTATCATAATGTAGAACTGATGTGTCTTATGCATTACATTTACATCAAGTTTTTAAACATCCTGTAATTTCAAAAGTATTCTCAGCTTGCTCTTGAGTTCTCCTTCCTTAGCGTTCTGAACAGAGGTTCACATAGTAAGAGTTCTGATGCAGCATTGTGCCTTGAAATAAGTATTTTATAGGTTATATTAGTCCAATATTTTAGACACAAATCTTGGGAGAGTGGGGTCGGATGATTCCATTTCATTCCATTCAAGAGGCTCTTTAGTAATGAAGCTTTGTGGAAGTAATTAATATTTATATCATTTCTTAGTTAAAGAAAGTTTCATCCTAATTGCATTACTTAAATGTAATTTACCATGTTCTTTTCCGTTTTCATTATGTTTTGCTGTGTAAAAGAACTTCATTTAGAAGAATATGTTTCATTAATTCATTAATTACACTTTTAGTGCACTTGAAGAAGCTACCATCAAGTGTCATAAATTTACACTTTTGTTCATTGAGACATTTTAATCACCTCTGCTGACGGGTGGCTGGGGCCCTTTCTCCAGTCAGAACATGTCCATAATGGAAGGAGCAGGGGAGCAGACTTGCACAGGGCACTACCTCCCCAGAGCACTAGATGGCAGCCCAGCTGGGTTGCAGTGGTGGAATGGATTCATGGAAGTTGAGTCTGGCACAACCCTGTTGGTTTCTGTGCATTGATGGGCCACCTGGGTGTTCTTGGGTGTGGGATAAAGGCACCATGTCACTTCATTCAGGGAGCTGGAATCAGGAGGGAAGAAGAGCATTTTGTTGAGGAGGAGTAGATGCGGGAATGAGACAGAGACAGAGAGAGAGAAAAAGTGCTGTGTTGTGTACTCTTTATTATATGTATTGTGAAACATTTCCACACATCAAAATAAAGGCAGTGTTGTGCTTGGTATGTACATCTGTGTGTGTCTGTGTCAACTTTTGGGACCTCCACGCCTCCATGTTGGCTAACCTCAACTTCTCTTTTTTCCTTTTCTGTGCTGGGAACATGAGGCACAATTACAAACATTAATGTTTGTCAACTCAGAGGATAGCTTCAGTACTATATGATTGACTGAAATCATTCTGAATAGCAACCTTGGGTTCCAGGTGTTGATCTCCATGACCTTGCTCTCTGGATTTTTATTGATAATTTCCAGGTATACCAGAGGGTTGAATCTGAAGGAGGCATGCTATGGTAGTCCTATTATGCTCTGTCTTTTAAAATGACTGGCTTCAAGTGTTCCTACTAGTGTAGGAAATGGCATCAACAACTGATAGAACACCCTTTTAAAGGACTGGGAAAAACCACGTTGGCAGAATGAGGCAAAAAGTCCTAGGACTAATCAAAATCATTTCCTAATCGTGAAAAGTTTTTAGCCACAATCCATAGCTGAAATGCCCAGTGTAGCAAACACCCTGCCATCTTACATAGCAGTGGCACAATATACCTTATCTCTGAATAAACAAATGACTAACAAAATGCACGATCGTCAACAGCATCAAATTCACAACTATATCAAAATAATACTAAAATGAAAACGTTTGCAACATAAACATAATACAAAATGGCATTGCATCTTCATCAATGGAACAGCATTAAGAATGAATAGCATTCTAATATTAATTCAGAACACAATTGCCTATACACATAAATATGAGATTATGACATTCTTTGAATTAAGAATGTCTGATTGTACAGTGTGTAAAGAATAGTTTGGCAATAGTCTTTGCATAACCAGATCTGTGGAATATTTTTATAGATGACAGTGTCCTGTTTCAGCCAATTTCTTCCCAAGTTGTGATTCTTGTCTGTTTTGTCTAATTTGTATCATTTATTAGTATTCTTTTCTTTTAAAGAGGACAACCTTCTCAGTTCTCAGTAACCTAAAATGTCTGAATTATTTATTTCAAAAGGCTACTAGTTTATAGAAAATGTTTATACATTAACACTAACAATAGGGAGTAGTCACTTAGCTTGACCTTTGGCTTCTCTTTGTTTTAAAGTTTGTTTCTATTTCAAAAAAGCCATGCCTCACAGTTCAATAATGATTTACTAACATGTTTTACCTAGTACAATCCTAAATACACTTATATGTGATAAATAAACACTCTTATGATTATTGCCAGAGTGAGCAAATTGATTTCAAGCCTCCTGAAACAGGCAAGACCTTACGCCAATCTGCCCATAGAAGGCTTCACTCCGGCAGCCAGTCCTCAACCAGTACTGGCAGACTGTGGCCTGCACTAGACCCAAATATGGAGAACTTCTTTAAAAGTTCAAAACACTATTAAAGTTCAAAAATATATAAGAATATCTTCCAAGGGAGAAGAACTTAAGGGAGGCGTATGTGTAGGCTAGTTGAGGATTGTTTAAACGAAGGAATGGGGGGTCAAGGAGTTTAGGACAGGCCAGGTTTAGATCTATACATGGAAGAACAAACAATGGTGTAGAAATAAAATGCATAGTAATGTAAATTTTTAAGCAAACACGAAGGTAGAAGGATTAACACATTAAAAATAGCTTGCCTTAATGCTAGAGTATCAAAAATAAGGTAAGTGAGTTGGAGTTGTATGTAGCAGAGCATAATTGTGATATTATAGCAATACGGAAACCTGGCTAAATAACAAAGATGGGGATGAGTGTAACATAGAGGATACATTTTTAGGAAGGATAGACAAAACAGAAAAGGAGGTGGGGTTGCTGTTTATGCCAAACAGGGTTTAAATGTAAGTCATCTTCAGTTGGATGATGAGCCCCATCCTAGTGAGGACATGTATGACGCCTGGAAAATATTAGGGAAAAGTCTCATTTTAGAGGTGTGTTATAGACCACCCAATTCAGACAGTAATTTCAACACACATCTTTTAGTAATATCAAAAGGCAAGTTTACAGGGGATATTATAGTCATGGGGACTTTAATTATCCAAACATTAACTGGGATAACCTTACAGATGGAGGGCACAAGAGCAGAGTTTTAGAAGTAATCAGCGACTGTTTTTAACACAGCATGTTAAAGCACCAACAAGGGGTGAAGCCTGTCCGGTTTAGTATTCTGTAATAGTCAGGATAGAATTGAGGGTGTAGAGGTGATTGAACCACTAGGGTCAAGTGACCATAATATACTGCTCAAAAGAATTAAAGGAACACTTTTTAATCAGAGTATAGCATAAAGTCAATTAAACTTATGGGATATTAATCTGGTCAGTTAAGTAGCAGAGGGGGTTGTTAATCAGTTTCAGCTGCTGTGGTGTTAATTAAATTAACAACAGATGACTAGAGGGCAACAATGAGATGACCCCAAAACAGGAATGGTTTAACAGGTGGAGGCCACTGACATTTCCCTCCTCATCTTTTCTGACTGTTTCTTCACTAGTTTTGCATTTGTCAGTCAGGTACTACTGGTAGCATGGCGTTACCTGGACCCTACAGAGTTTGCACAGGTAGTCAACTTCTCCAGGATGGCACATCAATACGATGTCATTGCCAGAGGTTTGCTGTGTCTCCCTGCACAGTCTCAAGGGCATGGAGGAGATTCTAGGAGACAAGCAGTTACTCTAGGGAGAGCTGGAGGGGCCATAGAAGGTCCATAACCCATCAGCAGGACCAGTATCTGCTCCTTTGGGCAAGGAGGAACAGGATGAGCCCTGCCAGAGCCTACAAAATGACCTCCAGCAGGCCACTGGTGTGAATGTCTCTGACCAAACAACCAGAAAGACTTCATGAGGGTGACCCAAGGGCCCCATGTCCTCTAATGGGCCCTGAGCTCACTGCCCAGCAGCATGCAGCTCGATTGGCATTCACCATAGAATACCAGAATGGCAGATGACCACTGGTGCCTGTGCTTTACAGATGAGAGCAGGTTCACCCTGAGCACGTGACAGAAGTGAAAGGGTCTGGAGAAGCCATGGAGAACATTATGCTGCCTGTAACATCATTCAGCATGAGCAGTTTGGTGGTGGGTTAATGATTGTCTGGGGAGGCATATCCATGGAGGTCACACAGACCGCTACAGGCTGACAAAGGCACCTTGGCTGCCATTAGGTATCAGGATGAAATTCTTGGACCCATTGTCAGACCCTATGCTGGTACAGTGGCTCCTGGTGCACGACAGTTCCTGGCCTCATGTGGTGAGAGTATGCAGGCAGTTCCTGGAGGATGAAGGAATTGATACCATTGACTGGCCACCACACTTTCCTGACCTAAATCCAACAGAACACCTCTGGGACATTATGTTTTGGTCCATCCAATGCCACCAGGTTGCACCTCAGACTGTCCAGGAGCTCAGTGATGCCCTGGTCCAGATCTGGGAGGAGATCCCCCACAACACCATCTGTCATCTCATTAGAAGCATGCACCGATGTTGTTAGGCATGTATACAAGAACACAGGGGCCATACAAAGTGCTACGTACAATTTTGAGTTGCTGCAATTAAATTTTGGCAAAATGGACTAGCCTGCCACATAATTTTTCACTCTGATTTTGGGCGTCTTTGAATTCAGGGCTCTGTAGGTTGATCATTTTCATTTCCATCAAGCGATGTGGCATCTTTTCATTCCTAACACATTACCAGTCTATATCAGTATAGATATCCAGGAGGATTTCTTTTCCCATTGAGATATGATGTGTTTTCAAAGTGTTCCTTTAATTTTTTTGAGCAGTTTATAATACAATTCTCAGTATTTTGTAAGAGTACAGATGCAAAGACTAAAATTGTTATGATGAACTTTGGTAGGAGCTAATTTTGAGCAGATCGACAAAGTCTAAGTAGGATAGACTGGGATAAGCTTTTAAATGTGGAGACAGCAGGAGCAGTGGAACAGGTTTAAAAATGTTTTACGTGTAATGCAGGACAGATACATACCTAAATCTGGAAGTAATAGGAAACTAAAAAAAACCCCACAATGGATTAATAAAGATTTAAAAAAGAAGTTGCAAAGGAAAAACTGCTGTATAAGGCATGTAAGACTAATGACTGCAAAGAGAATCGTGGCAGTATGAGAACATGAAGGCAACTATTAAGAAGGATATCAGAGGGCTAAAAGACAGCTGGAGAGAATATAGCAGATAAGGTGAAAGAAGACCCCAAGAGATTCTTTCAGTATTTTAGTAGTAAAAAGAACAGTTAAGGAGAAGGTCAAGTTCATCAGGAATAGTAAAGGGAATTAAAAGATACAGACAGTGAAATAGCAGATGCCTAAACTTACATTTTTCTGAGATGTTTACAAGTGATCAAGTGGATAACCTGCCAGAGGTAAACACGACTACTAAGGTAACTGAGGATTTGGAAATTGTAGAGGGAGAAGTGCTGCTCAGATTAAATAAGATGAAATCAAACAAATCACCAGGCCCAGATAATATTTATCCTCGTGTTCTTAAGAAGGCTAGTGAGTACATATATAAACTCTTGACACATACTTTTAGGAAGTCACTGTGCACTGGAGAGATTCCGAAGGACTGGAAAATGGCAAATATCATCCCATTACATAAAAAGGGTGACAGGGCAGATCCAAGCAACTATAGGCCAGTAAGCTTAACATGCATCACAGGAAAATTAATGGAAGGAATTAGGATAAGATTGAGCAGCACATGGTAAGGACAGGAGTTATTCTGAACAGTCAGCATGGGTTCAGAAGAGGGAGTCGTGTTTTACTAACATGCTCGAATTCTATGAGGAGGCAACAAAGGATCACGATCAAAGTGGAGCTTATGATATTATTTATCTGGACTTTCAGAAAACATTTGATAAGGTGCCACATGAGAGGTTGACATCAAATTAAATGAAGTGGGAGTTCAGGGTGATGTTTTTAGATGGGTGCAGAATTGGCTCAGACACAGGAAGCAGAGGGTGATGGTGCGGGGAACCTCATCAGAACTGGCCAATGTTAAGAGTGGTGTTCCACAGGGGTCAGTGCTAGGGCGCTGCTATTTTAATATATATAAATGATTTAGATAGGAATATAAGTAACAAGCTGGTTAAATTTGCAGATGATACCAAGATAGGTGGATTAGCAGATAATTTGGAATCCGTTATATCATTACAGAAGGACCTGGATAGCATACAGGCTTGGGCAGATTTGTGGCAGATGAGATTTAATGTCAGTAAATGTAAAGTATTACACATAGGAACTAAAAATGTATACACAATGGGTGAAAAAATTGAGAGTACACCTTATGAGGAGGATTTAGGAGTTATAGTGGACTCTAAGCTATCAACTTCCCAACAGTGTTCAGAAGCCATTAAGAAGACTAACAGAATGTTAGGTTATATACACGATCTGTGAGTACAAGTCCAAGGAGGTTCTGTTCAACCTTTATAATGCCTGGTGAGGCCTCATCTTGAGTACTGTGTGCAGTTTTGGCCTCAGGCTACAAAAAGGACATACAGCACTAGAAAGGTCAGAGAAGAGCAACTAGGCTGATTCCAGGTCTACAGGGGTTGAATTATGAAGAAAGATTAAAATAGCTGAGCCTTTACAGTTTAAGCAAAAGAAGATTAAGAGGTGACATGATTGAAGTGTTTAAAATTATGAAGGGAATTAGTACAGTGGATCGAGACTGTTATTTTAAAATAGGCTCATCAAGAACAGGGGGCCTAGTTTGAAACTTGTTAGGGTAAATTGTACAAACATTAGGAAGTTTTCTTTACACAAAGACGATAGACACTTGGAATAAGCTACAAGTAGTGTGGTGAGACAGTAAGACGTTAGGGACTTTCAAAACTTGACTTGATGTTTTCTTGGAGGAAACAAGTGGATAGGACTGGCGAGCTTTGTTGGGCTGAATGGCCTGTTCTCATCTAGAGTGTTCTAATGTTCTAATATTCTAATGTAGATGAGACATGTTCAAGCAAAATTCTTTCCAATAAAATTTATTTATATAAAAGTGAAAAAGTACAAAGGTAGCTGTTGTGATGTGATTTTACATATAACTTGATAAATGTTTTGTATGTCTTTATTTATAATTTAGGCAAACCAAGTGGTGAGAGGTATTCATGTTTGCCTTCCCCCATCCCCCTTTTTACGACTGTCTCTTTGTAATTTTATGACAGGATTTGGGGATGTGTCTTAAACAGTTTGATCCCCACACAATGCCAGGTTAGCTTAACATATGGTCTTGGGGGTGAGTGTTAAATGTACTATTTCTCCATTGGTCTGAGGATGGCTGTTTGGAATTGGCTTGTCTCAGTGGCCTTCAAGTACCATGATGTCCTATTGGTTCTAGGAATTGAGAGAACATCTATAATGTACTTGCTCAACCACATTCTCTCTCTCTAACGACCCACATATGAAGAAGCATCTCTCTTGCTAACCTGTGATGATGAGACAACACAATGAGAGCACAGCTCAGCAGCCATATTGAACAGACATGTGGCTGAAAGCTGAGCACCAGCGATTCCTTAACTAGAGACATTTTAAGTAACTGCAAGTCTGTGTGCCACCTGAATTACACATCACCATTTAATCATTGGGTATGTATTG